>NC_132811.1:17967144-18177144 GCF_048594095.1 Paramormyrops kingsleyae
GGGAGTCGCTGCCAGGCAGGATGCTTTCCAGCATGATGAGTGGTTTCCTGTCCTCCAGGAGCGGGATAACGAGACTGAGACATCGCCGGCGCCTAAGTGGACTTGGGGGAGGCCGCCAAGCAGATATTAGGTGCTCTGTGGGACTCGCCATGATTAGAGCGTGATACTAGTGGGGAGGGGGATTCCCAGGCTGTCGGGACGGGAAGCCCCTGTAACGGTCCCCCGTCACATTGTCCCGTGAGTGTGGGACAATGTACGCTCACAGCTCAGAGCAGCAGGACTGTGGGAGAACTCGAGTTATCTTAATTTATCCCAGAGTCCAAAGCACAGCACAAGTATTTAAGATGCCCCCCTTCTTGATGAGAAACTATCAGTATGAATGTCCTCTAGTGATTGTAAGGTCAAAGGTTGCTGCTCTAATAAACAATGACAGCTTCAAAATATTTAGTCTTGGGGGCTATACACCTCTTGGGGGCTATACACCTTTTGGGGGCTATACACCTCTGGGGGCTATACACCTGTTGGGGGCTATACACCTTTTGGGGTCGATACACCTCTTGGGATCTATACACCTCTGGGGGTTATACACCTCTTGGGGGCTATACACTTCTGGGGGCTATACACCTCTGGAGGCTATACACCTCTGGGGGCTATACACTCCTTTGACCATTTGGATGTCTACATACTGAAGAGCTGATTCCATAGAGATGAATTAGGCTGTATAAGACTAATTGAAATGATTCTGTGCTGAATAAATGTTTATCCAAGATGGATGGATGGGTGGATGAGGGACGTGACAAAAGAACGAAAACAGAAACAGAGGCGCAGTGCACACTGGAACCGCTCAGAGTGGGTCCAGCGTTTTTCTTTTTGCTGTCTAAAGATAGATGTAACATTCCATGACTGGGAGGGTTCAGCAACAGTCTCAGCATCAGCATCAGTGCTGCAGATGCCTTCATGGTAGTTAAAACCAGCCAGAGAATTTTTTTGGTAAAAATGGCCAATCCCATAAGGGTGAGCGAGTCCCATGGGAATCACATCAGCACCAGTCCCTAGGTGCTCAAACTGCCTGTACCACTAAATAAAAACATTCTGGGTCAGGCCTTCAGTACTTTGTTACCGTGAGGGTTACAGTGGGTGGCTGACCAGAGGCGTTGAGAGGATGGATCCTGGAGAAAGGATCTGGTGTAACGTGGATCCCGAAAAGCCACAGAGGGTGAATATCAGAGAAGTGATGAAAGGGTGAAAAGCAGCAAAGACCAGAGAAACAGCAGAAGAAAGACTGGTGACAATCATAGTCAATGGAGGACAAACGGTGAGATCTTGGCGTGTCCAAAGGCTGTAGGTCTTCAACCTACACCAGTCTTTGGCTGCAGTGCAGACTTTCTTGACAATAGGTGTTAATGTTATGTCTTGTTTTTGAGCTCTCCACTCACATGCAATAAAACATACACCACACCCATGTCCCTTTGGGAGACAGAGCTAAGGTTGTGGACGAGTCTAGTATGAAGGAAAACTGTTCTGTATGCACTATGACAGCACTATGACAGCACCACAGAAAGGTGGGGGAGGAAGACAGGGGGACAATGAGTGAAAGGATAGGGGGGTGACAGGAAATCAGGTGGCGAAGATGTGTGGTTGGTATTTTATCTCTTTATCAACTGATGAAGGTTATACGGTTAGGCTTGAAATGGAGCCAGTGGAGCGTTTGTCTAATCTACAGCTTGACTCAACTACCCCTTCCAAGCCCACTGCTGGCATATTTTGTCTTGACACGACTCATTTATTAAAGCGAAAGCTTTCGTATGCAGCGTGCTAGTCGGCAATCACCTTTTTAGCATCCCAATTAACTGGTTTCTAATTGATGTTGTACGTATCAGAGTTAATGAGGCAGAAGGCCATCTGTTGAACAGAGAACCTGAGAGCATATTATCATTGAAGGGGCAAATGCACAGACAAACGCAACAAGGACAACATCATCAACAGAGTGGTATGTTCCAAAGACAGAGCCAGCTGCTGGAGTGTCCTCCACGGGGACGTCCCTTTTATGACACCAATATTTTAGACATATGGAGGATACAGTATACAGGGGATACATGGTTTGGGCATCACTAACGAGGTTTATCATATTTTATAGGAGAACTGGGTGCTGGTCCCAATGACATTACAGCACTTAAAAGACCAGATCCACTACTTTAAATTAATCAGTAAAGCCGGCCGTGAGGGCAGCTGTTAAAAGCGTCCCCTCCTTCCTTTACTGCGGCTCATTCCCTGGTGACATCAGATATCTCCAGCTGACCCAAAGTCACCATGCTAGCATCATAGAGTCAGTGTTGACGGGGATGTCATGTGAATGTCACAGAATCCCTCCTCACATGGAGGGGGGGGGGGGCGGGGGGGGCTGGACTCAGGGGACACAGCCTCCGTTTTGCCTGGCTTACTCAACCGCGCAAGAGAATGTCAGCGGGATGGTCCTCCATAGGATGGTCCTCTATAGGATGGTCCTCCATAGGGCTCCTGTCCCGCCCAATGTGCAGGTTCCATGCGACAAGCGTCTCTGTACAAAAAGCTGCTTATGTATGTACACACACACACACACACACACACTCGCAATGCCTGTTGCTATCTGATCCCCTGTCTCCTCATCTTATTCTGCAGAGCTGCACATTCCTCCTGACATATGACCTGACATGTGACCTGACATGTGATCTGTTACAGCTTCCGCTTCCTCAATCCATGGGTCGGCATAAATGGCTACTGATGGTAACAAAAGCGGAAATCTTCATGCTGCTGGGCGCAGGGACAGGATGAGTGAATGAGGAATTGAACTTGGCTCCACTGCAGTGTAAACAGGTGAAACAAACAACAAACAAATACTTGTTTTGCTCTCTAACTTAAAACTACCAAAACGAGAACCAATCATGCCCCAGCAACCAGAGCACTGATTCAGGTCACTGTCTCATACATACACGTAAAGGACTGATATTAATGATTACATGCTGGTAGCGGGCGTGTTCCCCAAACTCAAGAAGACAAGAAGCGGATTGAACACAATACTCATCTACTGTTATGGCATTATTAAGTACATCGTTCCTCTTTGTCAAAAAAAAAGTTGTAGTGGACTGACCCAAAACGCTATGCAATGCAGTAAACTACCAAAAGGGGGCAGTCATATAACCAAATGGTTACTATTTAAAATTGTTTTAATTGGTTTCCTGCTTAAAAACTTGACAACTTTTATAAAGACAAAATCCAATAATTTAGAGATAACCAGGTTTTTTTTTTTAAAGGTTTGAAAATGTACAGAAAAGGCAGCTGTTGATTTAAAGTTATTAACGGCCCAAAACTTTGGTTTTGCAACAAACCAAAAAATATCATAAACAGCAGGGTTGCTATTAGCCCTGGGCAACCGGGGCTACATCCCCGGATCTTTTATTAGTAGCTACGGATCTCCCGGATATTAATTTTTTACTTTACAACAGCAACAACAACAACTGTAAAAACCTGATCTGTAACCTGTCTGTCTTTCTGAACTTACTTTAAAGCCCTCGTAAAAAATATGATCTCGTTGATCAAAAACACAAGTGGTACGTTTTGGGTCTTCAAGCAGCAGATCTGCTTCTCACTACCTGTCATGCGTGCATTGTGTGCGCATGAGAGAGCGAGAGCACTGGGTGCCATGCTTGTCATTGATGGCAGCTTGTGCTTTGCTAGCTACTTTACAAAAAGAATTATGGATATAAGAAGCTTTTTAAAAAAAGATAAAAGGCGAGGAGGTGCAGGCGAGGCTGGAGGACGTGGAGGAAAAGTTATCTCCTATTACCGCAGCAGCTTTATCTGCAGGCTCAGGTTGGTGGAGAAGAGTGCTCGCTAGCTAGCTAGCATAGCTCACTAGTTCTCAAATGTTTTTGAAACAAGGCTCACCATCTATGAAAAAAAGTATTTCTGAGGCACATTTTTACATGCAAAGCACCAAAAGACTAATTTCAAAACTCAGCTCCCAAGACACAGCAGCGTACAACGGCACACATTTGGAGAACCACTGGTCTAGCTAATAGGGATCAAGCACCCGAATACAAATACATTATTCAGAAACGCACAAATTATGCATTGTAAACAGATATTTTTTAATTTTTTAATTTTTTTATATTTAAGTTTCATGTTATTACTAGGAAAAAATTAGCAACATGGAGGAGGTGTCACTGTCCTGTGCAGATTTCTTTCAAACCCGAAACCCCTAAACATATACATCACATTTTTTAGCTGCGTCAAGTCCTCCCACAGAAAAAAACAGTAGAATTATTGAAAAAATTACACTCAGTTCACTCAGTTTTCTTCTGTTTAAGATGTAAATTCCTGTATGCATCATTCATAGAGAAAATGTTTAAAGGGCTATTTTGATGAAGAAGGCTCTTGCTGCTTAAAATAAAAAAGTTATGAAGTTGATTGAGAGCTCAGAATGCCCTCATTTTGTTTATTTTGATGTCTCGTTGTGACCGGAACCGTTCGCGTCATGTACTCATTTCACTCTGAAATAACTTGAAAATGGTGCAATTATTGAGTGAAAATCTAAAGATTTTTTGGTTGGGCTGAGCCCCCAATGTTTCAAGACCCTAACAACGCCCTTGATTAACAGCAAGACATATTTTGACAACAAGTAGGCTAATGTACATAAAAGACCAGCACATGCGATCTCAAATTCATTGTATGCGTTGGATATGTGCAAAAGGCCACTGTATAGTGTTTCACCCGTATGGGTTCATCGACATTTTTTGGGAAATTTCTAAAAAGAGCTTCACCAGCAGCCAACTGCTATAAACAAGAGGAGACGCAATGTTTTGGATGTGGTTGAAAGGCACAGCAAATCAAAATTTAAAAATAGCTTCACGTGATCATCTGAAATGTTACGAAGTACCCTTATTTATAGCGAAATGATATGCAGCAAAAAGAGTAAAGAGATTTAGCATGACTGTGGATCTCTGCCCTTAACACTTTACTTGGTTACAGTGTATTTTACTTTGATTTACCTAATCCGACATACAGATTTAGCCTAATCTGCATTTTCAAATGTATGCATGTATATAGGCCTGTGTGGTTAGCAAATCACAATTGCTTTACACCACAGTGGTTTTCCCAAATACTATTGACACAGGCGGGCTGTTTAGCAGCTGCATATATATATATATATATATATAGACACATACACACACACACACACACACACACACACACACACACACACAAAGCGTTTCTAATGGAATATTCCCCGTAAACATTTTCTCTAATAGGGATCAGTCAGCCACTGTATTTAAAATGGCTGAATGGATGTATACCTCATGCTTCTGGACTGGGAATTAATAAAGATGAATAATAGGCCGTTAACCTGTGGATACGGCAAATAGGAAGGAAAACGATCTTCGATAGCGGCGAAACTAGAACGAATTATAAAAACAGCTCTAAACTGATTCCTTGCCTCGCAATTAAGAAAGTTTGAGTTTTGCTAAAATATCTTACTCGGTGTGCTGTTTTGTTTCCCTTCGCTGCGCTGACCGGCTTAAATACTGAACTGCGAGACCCTCAAATCTGCGCTCCATCCCCCAGGAGAGCTGCTCAATCCAGCCACCTCATTAAGGCGTCCGTGTCGTGTGTGAGCTTTGCCATAAGCACCGCGATTAAACGTAGCTGGCCAATTATTTCTTTTTTCCCCCTCTCTCTCCAACTGATGGAGCATGCAAGGAGATTATTAACTAGTTTAATATCTAACGGGGCCTGACAGGTGCTCTTCTCGTGGATGTTTAAGGACTTTAGGGTTAATGGTGGTATTGGTGAGACTGTCATAACTCACAATAGGGCCATTAATGTGATATTACTGGGAGGGCTCATTCTGATATGTATCTTAACGCCAGCAGAGGTGGAGTTAGACAGAATATAATTTTTTAATGTGATTTTACTGCCTGCAGGGCTGCGTGATGTGTCGGGAATTTCAATACCTCTGAAATAAGAACCGGCACCAGCTGAGAACAATGGACACCAGGCGCCCCATGCCGGTCCAGGACCCCCGTCCCTACAGACGGGGAGACCATAGTAGTATTTCAAATGTGAAATACACCTCTGAAATCTGGTTTCTACACGAAATAGACCTTTACACCAGGCCTGGAACAGCTGTTTCATCTTTCTCCTGACATTTCAATACCAAAAAACGTAAGTAGAGCAGTCTTTCAACTGAACAAAATAAGTAATATCAATGGTTCAAAAACAAAACGATGGCCTACTAGTGAAACGAGAGAGCGCTTCCGCAAGCCACAAGAATACGACCGACAATGTTACAACACTCCCCTCTAGTGTCCAAAGTGTATATAAATAGTCAGAGCCCCATGATGTGTATGGCAGAACATCCGAATACTATTACCCTGTTCTACGGTAATTGCGCATTAACAAATGGCTGACTTAAAACATAAGAAAAAGTAGAATTGCACGCACACAAATAAAGGCACACAAAGGTGAATAGGTGTTATATATGAACTCACAACCCAAACCTTTCATGCATTGTTTGTGACCCACACCACAGAAAAAAAAATTCAAAAGGACAGATAAAAATTTCTGGTTCACATCTCTCTTGCAAAGGTCACGAAACTGCTGATGGGACACAGTCCTGTCACCTGTTACCACCTTTGGACACACCCATGTCCCCGGTTTATTTGACTAGCCAGAGTTCCTGCAGTAAGTCTATAATAATTCTGAATAATCTTTGGCTCACACTGACTACAACGCTGTCGTCAACGAGAAACACAAACGGGTAAGCTGCCATTAACAGCATAAAAAGCTAAACATTTTCAAAGGTTAAAGAAAACCTAGTCCGTGTATTCCTATCGTCGAAACTGTGTTTGCCAATTACTTCATGTACACTGTATTCTTTTAAACACATAAAATACTCTACTTACCACACATAAACGTGTTCATATTTCAGTGTAAGTCAAAATATGAATGTTAACCCTGAAGCATGAGGTTTGCCTGCTTACATCATTCGTGTCATTTCACAGATGAAAATGGGGTGCTTCAAATGTGTCAAAGTCACCATGATCATTTTCAACATGTTAATATTTGTGAGTATTATCCTGTTTGACTGCAGTGAATGTGACATTCAGAAACCTCTTTGTGTATCATATGTGAAGACCCGACGGAAACCATTACCTGGCGAGACCAGTGCTTATTATTCAAAGAGACCCATATTTCTGCAGTAATAGATACTGGAGGGTTTCATAATTATCTCAGATTATGGAGCTGGGTGATGTTATCTGTGCACAAATCCCGTCAAATGAGCATTATTTTAAATAGGGCTGCACAATATTTTTAAAAAAATCACATCGCGATATTTGAAATTTTTGCGGATATTGCGATATTTACAAAACAAAAAAGGAGAAGAAATTTACCTGAAAGAAACTATTCAAATAGCACTTATTATCTACCAACTGAGTGTCAAATAAGCTAGTGGCAATGCTGTAAGTTGTGTTAAACACAAAGCAGTGCTGTTTGGTTGCTTTTGCTCAGTATTTTTTCTGATACAAAATTATTTCATACGGCAGAAGGCGAATGCCTTTTGGTGACCTGATCTTGCTCAGGAGACCGCTGCAGTCCTTCTGATGTGAAAAATGTATGCGTATGGCATGTAGTGTCAATATTAATATCGCACACTGTGCACCTCTGTCATGTATGAATCCGTGTATCCAAAAAAAACCCTTAAGTTGCAGTAAATTATATAAGACTTAATTCTCTTGTAGAATAGTCATGGAAAATGAGAACAATGTGAATTTTCCTTTTGTATCAAGCAGCAAAAAAAAAAGACAAAAACAGTCATCCATGACATTTTTGGTGGAATTTGCCTTACTTGACATGACACGTCCAAGGATGTGATTGTTGCACACAAACATATTCTGAAGACGATAATGAAACAATATATTGTGTAGCCCTAATTTTAAAAACCTTTTTAAATCTGTGTGTTTTTTAAATAAGTCACTATAGATTGCTCTGACTCTGCTTCATCAGTATAGTACATTTCTTGATCACTGGCAATATAACTAGATGACAGGTATGAGCTGTTAACCTGACTTATACGGTTAGTCTCATCCAATCACTGTCACCTGACTGCTGACATACTGAAGGAAATAATGAGCAGAGAAAAATAAATAAAAACAGTAGAAAATACTGCTACGCTACCCAACTTTTATCCCATTCTGAGCTGAAACAATGCATTTCAACAACCTGTCAGCATGTTTATCAATTGTGTTTTCATTTTATTGTTTTTTTCAGATGATGGAAACAAAATATGTGTTTAGATTGTTTTTCCTTTGAGCTTCCTCAAAGTGATTGTTTAATATCCCCTTTAAGGGGAAGCTTCCCCAGTAAATCACTCTAATAGGCGAGAGCCTGCTCTTCTTCACCGGGATATTACGTGCTGGGAATTGACGTTATGTGTGACATTATATACACTTAATGTGCTAAAGTGCTTCCCTTTTGAAGTGTCTCAGCCCTCTCAGGCATCAAAACACCAGCACAGATTTTTATCACCCATGGAATGAAATATATTTATTTTTTATGGTTTTCTTTTTTTTAACGCTTGTCCTATCTTATTTACCAAAAGGGCCAGCCTGTTAAGAGCAAAAGGACAGAGACACTCCGTAGTAAAGTGTGTTGTTGTGTGAAAAGCACCCATAAAACCCCAGAGAATCACTCCCTGTGTAGGTCATGGTTATAAATGCTCTTTGCATCAAACATTTCAGTAAAGCCAGGGCATTTTAACCTTAAATGGATGCTGGGACATAGAGGGTACACATTGGTTAGGGAAAACCCAGTGTGGAGCAAGCTCCCTACAGACAGGCAAGGGAAGGGTCTCCCTTACATCTGCCTCTCGGTGGCTCGTCTTCGCAAATGATTTGAGCGCCTGTGAGACAACGAAAAGGAAAGAACAAGGTCAGAGTGAGCATTTGTTTTAGGTCTTTTTATACAGAGAAGATGATCGCTGCCAAGCTGAGTTCGTACGAGATGAGCTGTTACTGAGAGAACAAGCACCTTATTCTGATGCTGAGACAGATGAAAGACAATGATCGTTAAACTGACATGCAGTGTCAGAAAAAAAGGGTACAGCCCTGGTACAATTTTATTCCCCAAGGTACGAACAACATTAATTGTACCTTCAAAAGTATAAATTGGTACTTTGTTTTCTGACAGCATAGAGGGTGACTTCCGCTATATTGAAAAAGGCACACTGGGTTGTTTTTGTTTGTTGTTATGAGACAATTTAAAAAATCCTCAAAGACCAAGAAAATCAGTAACAGCTCACATATCACTTGACAGCCTGCTGTCCTTCAACGTGTCACCCTTCTTCCACTTTTCTCACCACAGCTCAGTGGCACCGCCCTGCTGGCCGTGGGGTTGTGGGTGACTGTAAACAAAGCATCCTTCCTGAGCATGCTGGGGCCCCTCTCTGCCCAGGCCATGCAGTTTGCCAACGTTGGCATCCTCTGCATCGCTGTCGGGTTGGTGCTGTTCCTGCTTGGCTTCTTGGGCTGCTGCGGAGCCTATGGGGAGAACAAGTGCCTTATTCTGATGGTGAGAGAGTGGGCACTGCCCCACACTGCGCCACACTGCCCCACACTGCACCACGCTGCTATCACACTGCGCCACAGCCTGGTCGCAAACGCCATTGGTCAGGACTGCTTCAGTGACACTCATTTACAGATAAGGACACCCAGAAGGCACAATTCACTTGCACAACCATTATAATACAACGACTATTACATTCAGCTCCTTCCAAAGAATAGGGGAAATGAGCTATGGGAGGCATTTACACCGTGACCTATGGGCGGTACGGGTCCCACAGGATTTAGCGGAGTTCCCGTGCTCGTGTCAGCGATTCAGCGAAAAGCCACTGCCGGTATACAAAAAAAAACACCAACTGACTTTTGCATATAATATTTCATGCTGATCTGCTCAGATTTAATTCAAAACCCAGGCCTACCCAACACTGGGTTATTCTTGACTAAATGCTGTGTAAAACTTCCCATTGGTGCTGGGTTGTTCTTTTATGTCTTTCATTATTATTAAATATACATTAATCCCATATTTAATATATAAAAATATTAAATATCATGAATTCGCAAATAGGAAATGTTGTTGTGAATGTTCATTGCAGTTCACAGAATTAAGTTCTACAAAATATCTAGTGAACCAGCGAACATGGCTGCACTTCAGTGTCAACCTGTCAAGGTTTAATCCATGATAATCGCCCGCTAATCTTTTAGCTTACAGTTAACTAGCTAGCTAGCTAACATTACCTAATGTTAGGTAACTGATATTAAACGAAAGACAGTATCATTATTGTTCAAAGAGATGGATAATTATTTTTTAGTGTTTATATTATTATAATATTACAATATTGTTTTATTTTAATAAATATAATTCTGTTTTCATATGCTGCATCTATACCACATCAGCCATTTGGGGGACGTTTGGGTGCTTGTCCTCCAATCGTTCCTACAAAGACATGCTAGAATGTGGTGCACGAGAACATGGATTCCCAGATCAACGGGGGTGTAGGTACCCAAGTGCTGGATCAAACACATTACCCTGCAGTTGATTAGGCTAGTAACCCAATTGCTGGGTCTGGACTTAGTACTTGGATGCAAAATAACCCAGCTGGCAGGACCCAGTAATTTTTAGAGTGTATGGTGCCCGAAATATAATTTTTAAATAACCAAGCAGCACGATTGCTGCCGCTCCCCTTGCGACCCCCCCACCCAAGTGGGGTTCCCACCTCTGCGCACCGCAGCGAATATAAGCAGCATTCCTTTGTTTTATGTTGCAGTTCTTTATCATTCTCCTGATCATTTCCATCGCCGAAGTCGTGGGGGGAGTCGTCCTCCTGGCCTGTTCTTCACTTGTAAGTTTGTTCATAGCCACGCCCCTTACTCACTCCCTTTTCATTCCTCTCCGATTTTTATCGCCATGTAAATTCCTGTCATATTCCCGAGCATCATTAAATTACCGGGGTTTATTCCCGGTTCACTGCATTCATGGACTTAATGACTCGTGGATTTTGCCTCAGGCTGAATGAGGCGGTTTTCACTTTGTGCAATTTATTATATTAGAAATTTGAAGTTAAAGCATTTTATATGCAAAGCAGCCTATTTACATATATATGTTTTCTATTTTGTGGAATGTATAATAATTACAGCATTTCATATAAGCTATGCAAAGAAGGTTGGAAAAAGCATCCAAAAGGTAGAATATAAAACCGGGTCCAATTAAAGAATTCATCAGAGTCCTGGAAAGCAATCTTGGCTAGCGCGAATACAGCGGAACCGTAGAAACAAGCTAATGTGATCAGAAGATGGATTTGAGAACAGAGGTTGCATTTTAATGCGCATAATCCATCCAGAAAAAGGCTACATATCCAGTATGAATCCACTCAGCTTAAAGCCCAGACGGTGGCCACTCCCTTCAAACGGTGAGCGCTGATTACCGCGACTGTCCTCCGAGGACCCGTCCAAACGTTTATCATTAATTCTGCGCAAATAATTTCCCAAGCAGCCCTCCCTTTCTCGGTTAGCTGAGCAAATCCGTACTCCCGCATGCATCTAAAGGTCATTCTGCAATGACCTGCTCCAGCTCAGGACCAGAATATAGACAGATGAACAGGAATGCTCTTTTTTACTAGAAAGATAAAGTAGCTATAGATATTTAATGGATTTTTTGTTTGCATTGTTTACTCACATTTTTGCTTAATATCTACACCTACCCACCCAGCCATCTCCTATAACCACCATTCTTGGTCTTGGCTGATGTTTTCTGTAGCATTATCACATGCAAACATTATCACATTTAAACATGCACATGCAACACACACCAAATCCCCCCACACAAATCTATGTGTTCTGTGGAAGGCATTAATCTTGAAATTTTCAGGGACCCTCTTGGGATTAGAACCAACAACCTGTTTGCCAGTTCCTAAGCAGTATAGGCTGTATATGAGTGCCTATAAGCAGTATAGGCTGTATATGAGTGAGAGAGGTATGGAATGTTAGCTTTGGCATTTTGCTGCTGAGTTTTGCTCAGATTTCTTCTTTCTGTCCTTCTGTGTAGGTGAACACAAAGAAACGGCAGGTCCTGACAGTGATAAATTAAACAGCACTTAATAAGTCTTGTGATCCACGCTGCCTCCCCTCCTTCTTGGGGGATGTTTAATTGCAGGCCGTCTCCCGCTGGCTTGCTATAAAAATAGCCGTTATGTATCAGTGATTCATCCGGGCGAATTAATCAAAGACACAGAGTATGCGGCTGCCTATACAGTGACTGACACATAACAGCGTACCTGTACACAGACCACGGACGTGAAGTGGAAATATACTTCTTTTAACTTGCAAATAATACAATACAGCTTCACCGAATTTAAAAAGCCAGCCCACTTGTTTTTGCACAATGGGAGGAAACCCGCACTGGGACTGCATGCAAACTGGACACAGCTGGGGATTGGAATGAAACGTCATCACCTGTTTGTTTCACATAAAATAACACTGCAGACATACTAAATATTTACACGTTATTGACAGAAAATGGGCTGCACGTGTGCTTATGCACGGGTATTTAATTCCCAGATGCTTTGTTCACTTCTGACTGAAAATAATCTGTTCACTAATTCATAGATGATTGCAAAGGATTATGTTCCCAAGAGCAGGCTTGTTTACGGATCTGCGTAACGTGTATGATGACACCGCAGATGATACCATGCGCAAAGCGTCCTAGGGCCGGGTCGAGCCTCCTGGGCAGGTTCTCTGCATGCTGATACCCACCCCCTTGCTGCTGTCCTCAGGCCAAGAGCATCCTGATGAATTGGGCCGCCCCGGCACTAAAAACACAGTACGGCACCGACCCGGACGTCACGCAGATATGGAATGCGACCATGACGGAGGTGGGTCGGGACCCGCAGAAACCCGGACGGAATTAAAAGCTTACCGCATTCACACTGTCTAGATGTAATTATAACAAGAGAAAGCAATTTAGGGGCAGATTTAATTTAAAGATGCAAAGCAATGTGACGGGTTGGTTATATTAGGCCTACATAGATTATTACATTTAGATGTTTTGCTGATTGTTTTCTTTGCCACATCTCTGTAGAAATTGCCTAAGCAATTCATTTAATCTGATTCCCCTGTGCATGTTTAAGCTGAGCTGCTGCGGTGTTACCAGTTACACCGATTTCACCAACTCCAGCTACTACACGCAGCATGGCGGCAGCTACCCGCCCGCTTGCTGCACGCCGGGCAGTGTCCAGTGCAATCTGGCGGACGCTGAGGCGAGCAAAGTCATGGTGAGACTTACATGCCGCTTATATCCTCAGTGCAGATGACGTCCTCCAGCAGGGGCAATAGAAGCAATGCTGATCGGCTACATGCAGACGCTATAATTTGCATTTATATATATATACACACACCTCTGATTTTAAAATTAACCCGTGTATCATAACATCTGTGCTTCACCCATTTGGGCACCAAAGCACTTCAGATTAAGCCTCATTTTGAAGTCGCAACAGGACAGACTGCAGGTTACATGTCCATCTCTCACCTCCATTACCTGTTCTTTTTTTTTTTCTTCCTTTACCCAGGGATGTTTCGAAAAGCTACTATCGGTCTTGAGGACAAACGTCGGCATCGTCGGGGGAGTGGCACTTGGTATATTTGCCATTGAGGTAAATGCCACCGTCACACATATTCAGCAAAATGCCTGCAAAAGATCGGCCATTACTGTTGCTGGTTTTAAGTTTATTATCTATATGCAGGTAATGGTCACACCCAATTGGAATTAAAAAAAATAATAATTCTAGCTGGACCCGTTCCACCACAAATGAATTGTGTGTCTTTCATGCTTAGTTGGATAGTACTAAGACTTCCAGTGCTAGTTCCTGGTTAGTTAACCTTTGCAGCCCTATACTTACCGAACCTGTTGTTCCCCTACTCCAGCTGACCGCTATGACTGCATCCATGTACTTACACTGTAAAATTGACAAAGGCTTCATCCACTGAAGAATGATCTTCCTCACACCTGGAAGGTTGCATGGTTTTCCAACAAATTGCCTGGACTATTCATGTGTGGAAGTAAAAACCTTTCTGACTCCAAGTTACAATAAAGGCTTTCATTTATAAGCAAGCATCCATCACTGTAAGAGCTGTGCAACAGCGTATCCAGCTTCACGCTTAACTGGGGAAAGCTGGTTGTTTGTTCTTTTTATATACATTAATTAATAAGCACTATATGCATTTGATGGTGTCTAAGTCATCTTGAGACACTTAGTACTGAAAGAGGTAAAACCTTGGACAGTGTGCAGGCGTGCTGTGATACTGGTGACTTTTATAAGACCGTTGCATGCTGTAGCTGACGGTTTATAAGGCCAAGTGTGAATCCCAATTATGCATTAAAATTCTGTCCACTGTCCAACTCTAATTTATCATTTGCCAGCTTCTGCAAAGCCCATAAAATGAGTTTTCACAGGCAGAAACATGCTGTAATAAGGTGAAAATTAACAAGGAATTTCCTCTCCCACCCCAACATCAACCCAAACTGCCTTTCTACCTGTGTTACCTGTCAGGCACCAATTCAAATAGGCCACTTAAAGGGGCCTGTGGACTCTACGCGTAATGCAGGCTATTCTGCACAGATTGGTTTGCCAAGGGTCTCCTGTATTATCATCACCTCTGTATGGGGATAAGATTTAAAATGTCCTTTAATTGGTGGGGGTTGCTGGGTAAGACTATGCATATGCAAAACTAGATTCTGTACAGTAGTTAGTGCATTTCTGCCTTCTACATAACATCAACTCTTGTGGGATTGGCTCGATAACTATCATGATACTTGATTATTCTGCAACGGAGATCATAGGTATTATTCCAATAGCTGAGTGTGCTTTCTGTTAAGGCTTTTAAAAAGCATTTTAAATCCTGAAACAGCCCTAATGAAAAGTCAAACCCTTCGTCTGTGTGCGAACGTTCAAAATTAATTCTGGTTTTTCACTGGTTGAATTAATACTTGTTCCATTGTTACCAGAGCCTGCATCTGTTAAAAGCTCTACATTAAAAAAAACACCCTAATTAAATGCCCCTGAAGCCAAGTTCATTCCTAACGAGACCATTTTCATTTACTGCTCGACGGTGTGAAATGATTTGGTGAATATCATGGAGTAACCCTTTCTTGCCCCAAACCATCTACACTGCTAATCAAAGTTTCTGAAAACCCTTTAATATTTTTGCATTTGTAGTTAAAGAACAAGTGACGCGCTCATTTGTAAATACCCTGTGAGATGTGAGTCAACTGACTTTAATTAATCTCATTAAGGTGATTTAGGATGAAATGTGAAAAGGGGTCAAGGTCACACGGTCAACAAGGGCCAACATTCGTGGGCTCTTCTCTGCAGTGTTGGAGTGAACTTTGACTCTAATTACTTAAATGGCTAGAGTTTATTCAGCTGTAGTCAGTATAAAAAGTAGGTAAAGTGGCTATTTTTATGAGCCAGACATTTACCCTATTTTTTATTACATAGGCTGTTTCATGTAATATTTTCCATGATTTGCTATTTTGTAACTTTTTGTTTTTCTTTTTGCATGTGGCACTGATAACGATTGAACATAATAATGATTAAACTATAATAAAACAAAAAAAAAAACTTTTGATTGGAAGTGTACCTCAGTGCCTTTTTCAAAATGCTGACCAAATGCAGTAGAAGAAACAGGACTTTCAACAAAACTGGAGGAGTCATACGAGAGCTAAGCAAACCCTTCAGAGTGAGCGACCACCAGAAGCGGAATCTGATGGCCAGACCCATTTGCATACAACACATTTCAAGTACATTTCATATAAATGCACTATATTCTTTTTCAATATATAGCCGTGTCATGCCAGCCACTGCAGTTTGCTAAGGCAAGCTATTGAGAAAATTCACTGCAAATATCCAGACTAGCCCCTTCACTAGCACAGTAATCAGCCTCCCAGGCATTCCAGTTCTTCCAGATGGCACGCTTAACTGCTATACAGTACCTGCTCCGCACAGTAAAATGATCTGATATCAGATGGACATAAACACCAGGCTGACATCCTCTTTCCCATCCCTTACGGGCAGCCCGATGCAGGAGATGTGCCGGGTCACAGATTTGCACATCCTCTTTTCCATCCCTTACAGGCAGCCCAATGTGGGAGATGTGCCAGGTCAGATTTGCACAGAGCCCAGCAGCGTCCCCTTCCAGTCACCACACAGGAGAAATGCTGATAGCACTGCTGCTCCCAGCTCATGGCTTACAAATACTTGCAAGAATGTTAAATTCACTGAGGTCACATGGGATTGCTACACCAATCGTATGTCACCTGTAAAACTCCACCTACCTAATATTACAACCAATACCCAGGGTGAGGAGCATTTATAAACTGTTTATCATTTTAACAAGCCTGGCTGTTGGCACTAACACAATGCATTTATATGGATAGTATATTAGATGCATACATAGAATTGATATTAAATATCAAGTCCTTCTGTACAGAAGGAATTTTCCTGCTCTGTGATATTCGGTGCCAAACATCCCTAACTGACAAAAGACATGATTGCTGGGGTTTTACATTTATTTTAAAAACATTCAAATTCATTTAAGGAACAAAGTTTTCCAACACCCATATCTCCCATGTTTAAAAAAAAAAGAAAAAAGTAATTGCCGTCTTACTCAGTGAACCAATTAACCATATTTAATTGATGATTAGATTCAGCTCATAGAATAGAGCCAGACTTCAATGCAGTCAACCATGTTGAATCTAACCCTTGCTCACACAGAAGCTTCCTCTAGGGCTATTACTCAGCTGTTGGAATTTATCTATCTGGAATGGGTTAAATGGCATTTGTAAGCCTCTGGGATACACAGACAAAGCCATTATCTCCAAGCAGAGTGGTGAGCCTTCCCAGGAGTGTCCGTCCTGCCAAAATTTCAGTAACGACGTCGCATCCAGGAATCCACAAAGGTCCCAGGCGTACATCCAAGAACTGCAGGTCTCTGTGGCCTCGGCTGGGGTCAGCGTTGAAGACTCCGCAATGAGACATTGGGCAAATATGGGGTTCATGGGACAGTAGTCAGCCACTGCCCAAGAGAATCTTCCAATTCTCACCTTACATTTGGGACAAAAAGCACATGGATGAAAGCCAAGCATTTTGGTTAAAAGCGGAACTTTTTAGATGATAGTTTCCATTTCGCCTGGAGCACAACAAAGACGTCAAAGCACCAGTGGCACATTGGGAGGCTTTGCTGCCTCAGAACCAGAGCGATGCGCCATTGCTGAAGGTCAGGAAAATTCTGACAGTAGACATCCAGTCATCGGTCTCTGAGCTGAAGCTGAAGAGTAACAGGGTCAATAGTATAGCAGCATGATAATGATCCAAAACAAAAAAGCAAGCTTACATCTGACTGGGGGAAGGAAAATAGTTTTGGAGCGGCCTAGTTATGACGCAGTACCAGGACCTACTGATGTCGGATATAAAGTAGCTCTGGAGTAATATTCTTCCACAGCAACAGACCGAAATCAAATTATAGGAAGCCCATGTTTGTAGGTATTACTGTTAAAGGAGGTGCGACCTTTTCAGGGGGGTGGGGGGAATTTTATTTTATTTTTTTACATAGGTGATATGGCTGTAATTTTGTTCCTTAAAAGAAATAACAGTTCTGTTTACTCGTGTTCCCTTTGTCTCGTAGCACGTTTCATATATAAATCTGAAACCTTTCAGTGTGATAAAACCTGCAATGATAGAGGAAGTACGAATTACACCAACATGCAGGGAAACTGCTGCATAAACAATGTTTGCTGAGACAATGAATACTAACGACACTGGGAAGCACAGAATACAAAACTAATTTTATTGCGTATAAGAGAAAAAAAAGAACAAAACACATGATATAGAAGTATAACGGGTTAAAATGTTAAACCACATAACTCTGAAATGTGAAGGCGCTACAATGAAAATGTCACAGATGTGTGACGGTGCAGGATGGGAAAGGTCACACCTTATGACAGCCACCAAACTGCGACAGGAGTTCAGTCACATGTCCAGCCGGTAATACTGGTGGGCGCCGTTCAGGAGGTGCGAGAACTGCTGAGTACCGTTACATCTTTCCTTTTGTTTTCCGATCGTTATCAGACCCACGTATGACGACCATGGAAAATCACAGTAGTAAAATCCTTCCTTTTTGAAATGGCACATTTCTCAAACGATGGTATATTAGTCATTTCTCTGGTACTCAAACATGAAACAGCTTATAAGATCTGCTTTTAAAATCATTTTGAAATGACTGAGAATCTGGCATATTAACCGCTCAGAGAAAACTCCAGATAGGAAGGACCTCTGAACAGTTCTTTAAAAAAAAAAAAAACTAAACATAAAAACAAAGTGGTCGTTTCACACAGGTTATAGTACACGTAGTGTTCAAGTGTTAGTAAAAGCTATTGTCCTTAACCCAAAGCCCCTTATATATGAAATAAATTAAAATTACAGTACTATCAAGGCTGAAAATGACTACAAAAACCATACAAGTTCAAATGGGATTTAGATGCAGATACATTGTTTGTGAAATTGCTGACCAACCAAAAACAACTCATCTGTTGAAACAGGTCAAATAAATAGACATAATTTAAAATGATTGTATGTACAAAACGGACAGAGCATTCAGTAGTTTGAAAGTGGTGTGTTTGAGTGGCATGAAGTCACTGACATCCATATAGGGCATTTACTCCCCCCCCCCCCCCCCCAGTGGTTGGAGCCACTAGGGCAGATCGCCATGGCTACACTTCAGATGTCAGTAAATGCTAAGCAAATGCTTTGAGTCGAACCCTGTGCCCACCGGTGTTCAGTCCTGGAGGGAGTGTGACAGCCAGGCCTGAGATTAAGGCAGTGTTCGGGGGGGGTGTTATGAGCCAGGCCACCTCCTCCCCCCCTCCAGCTGATTAGCATTAGCGCCGTGGGGCATTAGCACCACCTTCGCATTAAATAAAGAGAAGCACGAGGTGAAGGGGCCGTAACCCCACTTTCCCACCACGGCCCCTCCCAGAGTCCTGCGGCAAACTCACCCGCCGGGCCCCGCGGGGGCCCAGGTTGGTGGTCAAACCGCCACAGAGAGCGGTCAATGTTCAAAGCGACCGCGTTACCCCGCCGTTACGTCTGCTCCACCGGGGCGCCGTCTTCCTTGGGTGCCGGCTCCAGGTGGATTGGGGTGATCTGGGGTGGTTTCTTTACTCTGGCGGGAAAAGGGGAGTAGTCTTAAAAAAGCACAATGAAACAGATCTCTCATCAGAGAATGACCCAGATGTTTTCCGTGGACGGGGACTGGCGAGAGGGTGGCAGGTGACGACCACTCACGAGTACGGAGACACCGGCACGGCGATGACAAGGACGTGGTTCTTCTTCCTGAAGAGACGCCACAGTCCTCTGTGGTTCCCACGCACGTCCAGGTCCCACACATGCAGACACTGTGGGCCAGACACATGGATGGGGCTCTCACTAAACACAAATACCAGCAGTGTAGTGAAATCATATAAAGTTGTTACTCAGCTTTGACAGTATTACAGAATACCGCAGCATTTTGAAATACTGGCAACAAATTCAGCCATAACTACGACGACAAATGTTCTTTTACTCTTTCTTTGTTGACCTGCTCTGTGAAAGTCAGTACTGCCACCTACTGCAAACACCTAGACAAAATGTCGGCTGCATGCGCACAGTCGGTCAGACAAAATTCACATCTCTCACTTTGCATGTGAACCATAACAGCATGCAGAAAAGTGAAGTGTGAAGTATGAAGTGTGAAGTGTGAAGTATGAAGTGTGAAGTGTGAAGTAGACCATAACGAGGACCACGACGCCTGTGAGCTTCCCCTGCCCTCTTCACCAAAATCATCCAGTCACATTTACTTTACAAGAACAATGAGATTTGGGAATTTCCTTCTAGAACAGCATTTCCCAATCCGGTCCTCGGGGACCCACAGTTAGTCCATGTTTTTGCTCCCTCCCAGCTCCCTGCCAGACAGTCTACATTTTTGCTCCCTCTCAACTCCCAGTAGAGCAAAATAATGTGGGCTGTCTGTGGGTCCCCAAGGACCAGATTGGGAAACACTGCTCTAGACAAAACCACAATTGTTTTCTCAGTTGAACCATTAGCAACAAAATATATCATGGCTTGTGGCCGTTTAAGAGATATACAGTCCAATAAAATATACCCAGTTCCATCCCCACAGGGCCTGATTTGCATAGCTTAACTTCCATAGCACAAATGACATGTTTCAAAAGGCAGAAGGATGAGAAATGTAAACACTGACAGAATATTTTAGTCACTTCATTAGAGAGACCTGGGAAGACCTGGCTAGCTTTTACACAGAACACAATACCAGTCAAATGGTTGAACATCAGTGCCTAACCTCACAAATGCTCTTCTGGATGAATGGGCAAAAATTCCCACAGATAGACTCCAAAATCTTGTGGAAAGTCCCAGAAGAGTGGCAGCTGTTATAGCTGCAAACGGGGGACCAACTCGGTCCCAGGGATTTGAACTGGCAACCTTCCGAGTCCCAACCCACAGAGCTGCCCACACCAGAAATTATTGGTTGCTACTTTTTTGGTCAGTGCCTAATTCCATGCATATTATAGTTTTTAAGTCTTTATTCTAAAATGAAGAATATAAGACAAATATTTCTATGGGTGGGTAGGTGTGTCCAAAATTTTGACTGATTCTACATTAGGTTTTTGTTTCCTTTGTAATTTACGGTGTGCCAGATATTTCTGTGATCAGTATCACAAAATCTAACTGCAAAATGTGTAAAACATTGTTTCACATAACACTGGTCAACAAAAACCCGAGTAAAAACAACTAAGGGTTGCCTTTTATGAACTTTTAAGAAATGCACTCAGATTTTTGCTCTCACCCATAGTTTTTCAGTAATTATGCTTCCATCCACTTGATGCATATATTCTTAGCGGCAAAACAAAGATTTCTTGTGATATTCGCGTTTCCACGAAACTGACTTTCATCAGTAAAAGGGGGCATGTGCAATGACGTAATATTCGGGGAAAATCTGTATCGCATAAGTTCTGCCTTATCGCCAAAAAAATGCTTCCATCCAGAACCGCATACGTATTGACAAAATGACTTCTCTTACTTCCATATCCGAAGGTAACAGTACAAAACGGGAAGGATATAGTCAGTACCTGAGTTAAGAACGTCCGATTATGGACAACTCATACAAACGAACTGCCATGAAGCTTATATTAAAAGTTTAAATACAATGGTTCGTAATAACGATTGTACAGTACCGTGTGTAGTTACTGTTATTACTGTTTATGCACTAGATTATTTTTCCAACTTTTAACTTAAAGACAGACTTAAAGAATGGATCTCGTTCATAACCTGGAGACTGCCTTTACAGGGAATTAATGTGCATTGGACATTTTTTTAATTATTTTATTAACACAACTAGTCAAAACACTGTGTTTATCATCCAAGGAAAATGCCACCGAAACAGAATAATTACATTTTAGGAGGATATACCAGTGAACCACTTTACACCAAACCTCTGGCTTAAATATTGTAGGATGTCCAGATCTGCATTTGAAATAGTGTGCTGGCACACAGGAACTTTCACTGGGGCAGTAATAGGCAGCCACCACCAGTTCCAGCTCGAACCCGTACCGCAATTAATCTTCGCTACTTAAAAAAGAAAAAGTTTGTATTTACAGTTTGAAAATTTTAGGATTAAACAACGTTTCCCTTGCCCACTTTTTAGCATTGACGTGTTTTTGCACATAAAATCTCTTCGATGGACACCTGCTTAGTGATGTCAGTACTGCCTATTACTGGCCCAATAAAAGGTCCTGTGTGCCGGCATTTCAAATGTAGAACTGAACATCCGAAAATGCTGTGTCGACTAATTGAAGTAATTTAAAAATGCCCAACGCACATTAATTCCCTGTACAGTTCCCTGTTCTCCAAATTACGAAAGAGATCAGTTCCACCTTTGCCGAATTTGTAGGCAAGTTAATACAGTGAATAATAATTATACCATAAAATAATAATAATAGTATCTACATACAGTACTGTACCTTGAGAGATGAACCACTGAAGCTGCGCAATGTTTTCACGAGTGTCACAAAGTAGTGCATGCGTTCGTTATCATGAACCGTTGTATTTATCCCAATTTTTTTATGTAATAGGCAGTTCATTTGTATGTATAAGTTGTGCGTAATCAGATGTTCTTAACCTGGGTACTGACTGTATTTCCATTTTGTGCAGTCATCCTTGTTATTTGGATTTGGAAGCAAGAGAAGTGAAATCTATGTATTTTATCGACACGTGTGCAGTGCAGTATGGAAAGTTTTTGCCGTTACGTGTTTACGCACTAGGTTTGATATCCTCATGATCCAGTGTAAATCAGTGCGGATGAGTATTCACCGGGATGCCCCACCTTCGCCAGCTCAGTCCAAGTGGCCGTATCTGCCTCCTGCTCCATCTTGATGTACATGACGTAGGTCTTCCCCTCCGTGTCTGGGATGAATGAGTCCTCACAGGGGTTCTTGCTGTGGTCAAGGAGCAGCGCCTCCCTGTGGAGAGAAGCCCGGGGTCGGGATCCGCTGTAGCTCCTCAGGACGTGGAAGACACTCAAGGAGGCAGAGAGGAAGGAACTACTCACCCCAGCAACTTCTGTATCTCCATCTCATATGCTTCCTTCTTCAAGCTGCAGAAAAACACGTGAACCCCATTTACGGCAGCGATTCCAAACCTGGCCGCGGGGACCCCCAGACGGTCCACATTTTTGCTCCCTCCCAGTTTCCAGGGGAGCAAAAACGTGGACTGTATACGAGTCCTGAGGACTGGGTTGGGAAACACTGCCATACGGCACTGAGGAATCAGACGTCAAACTTACCTGTCGACATTCTTGAGCTGAACATTTGGGACTGTGTTGAACTTGTGCTTCTTAAAATAGACTTCCTAAAAACACACAATAGCAAAGTATTAAACACAGCAACAGTTAAACGACAGTTAACATTTAAGATGTCTTCACTCAAAAGCAAAAATACAGAATTCTCCCTTGCCAAATTATTTTCTCTAAACCCCGTGAATGAACGATTTGCTGCTTTATAAAAACAGCTGTTCGGTATCTCCATCAGAAGGTCCAGCACCAAGCTTGCCCGACATGAAAAACACGGGATAAACCAACTCAAAAGGACGGCCATAGAAACGGCTCGTCTCCACCCCCCCCAAAAATCAAAGCGACTCCTGTGCCCCCGGCCCGATCGTACAGGCACTTACGTGGAAGTATCCATTCATGTTGAGGCCGATGATCCCGAAGTGGTAGGAGCGGGACACGTCCGGAATGATGCACTCTCGGCCCCGCCGCTGCTCTGGCATCCGCATCCACATGTCCCAGTCCCACAGCTAGAGGGCGCAGATGTGCACATGTACACTCAGGCAGAGTTCATGCACAAGTATCCCAACCTCACAGGTGCATATGGGACAAGCGAATCATCCAGACCAGTGTTTCTCAACCCAGTCCTCAGCGAACCCCAGTCAGTCCACGTTTTTGCTCCCTCCCAGCTCCCAGCCAATCAGGAACACCGAATAGCTGGTACAGGTGCGCTGGGAGCTGGGAGGGAGCAAAAAACGTGGACTGGCTGGGGTTCGCTGAGGACTGGGTTGAGAAACACTGATCCAGACCATACGCAAGGGACAATGGAACCCAACAAAGGAATCGAAAGCATGCTTTTAAAACCAGTGAGCTGGTACCGACCCAAAGCAGCACCAGCTGATATCAGCCAGAAATCCAGGCGAAACTGTTTACCAGAAGTTTATTTGACACGATAACAGATGTGGGTTTCTATGATTCTATGGATGCAATAAACTGAGTTACTTCATTTAAATTTACCCACACCAGCGATCACAAAGGTCAATAATTAACCTGAAAACCAATTAGAGCCATCCTGCGTAGGAATGGAACACAAAGCAAATAAATTATAATAATGGAACTGTGACAAGTCAACCCACTGCCTTATTTTAGCTCTTATTATTTAAAGGCTTGTCACGTTTAGCTGTTAACAGACGCGAGCATTAGATTATTATTAGTTTGTAGCAGCTTGCTCTTAAGAGAAACTGCAAAGCCTACTGGGTTCCAAACATTGCTCTTTAAAACTGAGCATTAACACAAGGGAATGTAGAATATTTAAACTTGCACAATATTCATTTAATAACCAGCGTTTACACCGTTTATGCTCTGATTTTACGCTCTAATTTTGCCTTTCACATTCCTAGGTTAGTGCAGGTCAGCTAGCCTGGTTTGTTAAACATCGCCCTCTGGTGGAAACAAACAGGTTTTGCTGTACCTTCTCTGGTGTAGGCCACTTGGGCTCCAGCTCATCCTTGTACAGGCTCTTCTTTAGCACCCAGCCCAGGCCAGGCATGCTCTCCACACGGTATAGCAGGGAGGGGTCCTCCGCTGTATGCTCATAGCCCTGAGACGAGCATGGTCTGCATTAAACTGCATATCCCAGCATTCCCCAGGACACCACCCACGTGACCACTTTACCATTCAGCAGTGGGACGCACCAGCTGAACGCAAGTTCAATCTTAGCCCTATGTCTGAGTTTATGCACTACTAAAGAAATTATCAGTTGCACCATGCGAACAGTTTCATCGTAGCACCAAGTTGTAATGTAAATTATTACAAAAACAGAGAAAACAAAATCAGGAGCAATGTACAGTATAACCCAAATTTGACAAAGATGTGGAACAGCGAGTTAGTCCCGGAAATATCAGACAGTGATACTGATTGGTTGTCCATGGAGAAAACGTCACTCTGTGCGACAATATTTTTATTTAGTAGCTACTAACTACAATGTAACTTAAGTAGCAGTGGTGCAACCCACAAAAAACGTGGGGCTAAGTAGCTTCAAACTAGCTAGTTTCAACATACGATTTAAGGTAGACTTTACACCGGACTTTACGTTCGAGCTTATGCTAAGCTGGAGTAACCCACTCCAGGGCTCCGCACCGGAACCAAGTTAATAACCATTAATGACAGCAATGCTGTCGACAATTATTCCTTCCCAGGTGGCTTGCCTGTCTATCAATGGAAAGATCTAAAAGCATGACTGGATCCCACTCACCTGGTCATTCCAGGCAGAAATGCAGTACAGGCTTTCATCTTCATTCAGCAAATGGATGGTCTGACTCAGGAAGCTGGAAATAACATAACATTTTCAGAATTTTTCAAACTCAGCTTCTCAACACGTAGCATCTTTCACTGACTGGAAAAGACCCTAGTTGGTAAAAGCATCCCTCTTGTTCTGTAGGGATGTATAGGGCTGCTAAAGAGAATGTACATTAAGATCGTCTCAGTGAGGAACCCAGCACCACGCAGAAACAGCCCATTTCAGTCACGGCCAGGTGCTGAGCTTGAGGCTGGCAGCACCTACTGAACACTATTTAAAGTAAATGCAGATACACATTAAAGCAGCTTAAAAAGACCATATGGTGTTCAACCCATCATTGAAAATAAGGAGAAAAAATTCTGCAACTGAAATTCCTGTTTTTGCATAAAATTTCAAACATATAGCAGTACAGCAGTATCAGTGTTTGCATGAGCACCCCAGATTTATTTAGCTGAGCCACCTGAAGAAATCGATGGATATATCCAGGTCTTCCTCCAAGACGATTGCAAAGTTGGCTTCCTACGGATGAATGAGGGGGAAAGGAAACAGAAGTGAAGACTTAGACCAGTCCTGGGTGCATCCAAGGGCAGAAAGGTGACTGTGAGGGACTCTCACCGGATGCAGGTTGAAGGTTGCAGTCAAACTGGCCTTGTAATGCTGCGTGATCAGAGCACAGAATCAAACCCCGGTTAGTTCCCCGCTGTGACGGGATCAGTGGGCAAGTAAAGCAGGACGAAAGTGATCGACTTCAGGAGACATTCCTTAAGCCCTAATCCAACAAGATCTGAGCAATCTTCAGACATTTAAAACCATCACCACCACCAGATAAAATATATATATATATTTTGGTGTGAAGTTAACTAAATTTACCCGTAGCAACCTAGAGGGTTTAAATGCTGCCCATGTGCACAGCAGGTAACCATAACCAGTAGGAGGAGCTTCTTTGATCATGCTGCCCAAACAAACCAACAGCTATATTCCCATCCACAGGCCCCACCCTCCCATCCACAGGCCCCACCCTCCCATCCACAGGCCCCACCCTCCCATCCACAGGCCCCACCCTCACCTGCGACACCCTGGCATTTTTAATGCTTATGGGAGTATGCTGAACGCCCTTCAGGCCAAACAGCTCCACTACATCCATCGGCTCCTGGCAGACAAAGAGACACAGACGATTCACCCATCAGGACAGGTGCATTCCCATAACAACCCGCACCAAAACCCCAGCCATGGGGGGGGGCCTCAGTACCTCGTAATAACCGTCGATAAAGACTGTTATCATCTGTGGGTTGACGCCATGCGAGGAGAGAAGAGATCGAAGCATCCTAAACGAGAGACAGCACACAAAGCCACAAAAGCCTTTATCATCAATGTCACATATTCTAGAGATTAATAAGTTCAAGCCTAGACAACATATATTATAGTCGAATAAGTAAAATCAATTTTAATGTTTTCCTGTCCATAAACAAGTAAATTTGAAACATTTTTACCACAAATATAGTTGATGTTCATTATGAGTGATTTCCTCATGACGCATTCTTACCTGTAGAGGTAATTCGGCCTGTTTCCTGCGATAACAGCTACAGGAACGTCGTAGACATTATTGGTGGGCAACTGAGGGAGAGGACATTGGGGAAAAATGAATTTAATGGGTCCACAGCTATAGGTTCAGATACTGTGATAAGGTCAGACCTTTTTGAAAATATTTAGCAGACACAATCCAAAGTGAGAAACCAGGCTCAGCCAGTCTTTGGAGCGACTGGGGGGGGGGGGGTTTAGCGCCTCGCTCAGGGGACCAATTGTGAAATCACTCTTAAACCATGGGATCTGAACGTGCAACCTTGGAATCACAGGGCCATCTTACTGGATCGGGGCTGAACTCGATGGGCGCCGGGTCTTTGCAGCTGCAGATGCTACCGTAACCTTCCACCTTGCTGCAGAAGACCTTCCGTCTCCGGTTGAGCTCCGTGTCGGGCCAATGGCACTCTGCCTCTGCGGGAAATGTGGCAGTGTCAGCGAGTCCCGGGGGAGGGGCGTCCAAGACGGGAGGCTAGACAACTGCAGCCCGCGCCTTCTGCATGTTACCTTCAGACGGAGTCAGCTGAACCTCTGTCTTCAGGAGCACAGGGTCACCCCAGGTCGACAGCGCCGGGGACTTTGAGTGCTTCTCCCCATACACTTGGCCTGCAGGAACGTGAACGCAGATTTTGACGAAGGCTAAAACAAACACACCCTGAAGGTCTCATAAGTCTTCTGGAGTCCTCTACCTCCTTTCTTCACCACCAAGGTCCACATGTCCCTCCAGCTGAGGGTCAGAGATACCCGGCTGCCCAAGCCTTTCAGCAGGTTCTTGGCTGCATCTTTTAAGTGGAAGGTGCCTTCATCCTGTGATGAAAGGAGGACGAACCAAACTTCACCCGGCGTTACCCAAATTCTGGTGCCACAGCAGATCCTTCTCACCGGCCGAGATTCACTGCAACCATACGCGTCATGGGGTTTGAATGAAACATTACTAAAAGAATTCCACCATCGTACCAATAAATTACTACAAAGATGGCTACAGGTACATCTATGCAAAGCTCTACCGTAAACTAACCTGGAGTCCATTTCCAAAAAGCATAGTTGCTAACGTTAGCAACTTACAAAGTTGTAACCATGCAACTGAACGGTTCCAACTAAGTTCATTGCTAGTGGGAGGTTTTAGGAAAAATACCCCTGGTTCATTATGCATCTACAGCCTTAAACATCTCAAACAATCAGGTCTTGCCAATTAACTATAGCATAGTAGCTATAATGTTATGTAGAAAATTAACCACTTGGTACAGAATTATCACTAACGGTGATAAAGAATATTTTCTTTAGGTTAAGTAGAAGATGTAAAGGTAGGTGAGAAGCCATGCAACCGCCCAATCAGGTCTGCAGGAAGTTCTGCAGGTGGTTTACAATTGGAAGCTTACATTAGCCCAGCCCTCCACTCCATTCCGTCCAATCATTACGACAGACAGAGCAGAAACATATGGCGTTCAGCCAACCCGACCTTGATGGTAAAGATGAGGACTCGTCCACGGGTCACCATGTTGAGGAAGAGGATCATGGCCTCATCCTCATGCGGGGAGTACGTATCGAAAATTCGCTTGGCCATCACGTGACCCTGGAGAAGGAGGAGCGGCCATCTAGGGTCAGGTGACTGAGGTGAGACATGCTGAGCTGCTCCTCGCTGGCAAAAACATTCCCTCAGTGGCCACTTAATTAGATACAGCTTCTCAAACTGCTGGCCCCACAGAACAGCAAATCATACGATCACAACTCTGTATAAGACATGGATACAGCATCATAAGGTCCAGTTACTGTTTGATTAACGACTACAATGGGCAGGAAGTATGATCTAAGTGCTTCAGAACGAGGTGTGATTGCTGGTGCCAAATATGGTGGTTCCAGCACCTCAGAAACAGCCACCTTCCTGGGATATTCTCACACACTAGAGGGTCTAGGGCTACAGGGTGATAAACAACATGCAGCCGGCTGTGGGGGAAAATACCTTGTTAATGTCAGAGGTCAGAGGGGCATGGCCAGACTCATTAAAGCTAACAGGAAAGCCATGAGTGCAAAAATAACAGCAGACAGGCGTGATGGCACCATTTGAAGAACCTTGAAGTGTGTGAAGTGTACAAAACAGCAGAGGTCCTACCTGCCTAATAAAATGGCTGCTGTGTGTGTGTGTATGTATGTGTGTGTGTGTATATTATATACATATACAAACATACATATATACACACATACATATATATATATACATATACATATATATATATATATATATATATATATATATATATATATATATATACACATATACATATATATATATATATATATACATATATATATATATATATATATACATATATATATATATATATACATATATATATATATATATATATATATACATATATATATATATATATATATATATATACATATATATATATATATATACATATATATATATATATATATATATATATATATATATATATATATATATATATATATATATATATATAGTGGTTGATGGTGGGATGTTGCCCATAATGAGGTGATGGCGTCCATCCCACAGTGTCACCAGACTACTGTACAGACATATTTTGTTCTAGCTCCTGCTATCTCTCTGTCCATGACTCTTCAGTTTTTCCTATTCCTGTTATGTACCTATAAAGCACCATGTATTTGCTGTGCTTTGTAGAATCAAGGCCTTCTGCACCTGTATCTCTCAAAAAGCAAAGTGTCATTGCTAAGCACTCTGCCTATCGCAGGCCAGTACCAGGGCCACATGGTTCTATTTGCCATTGCGGCCAGAAGGATTCATACAGGGGGGAAAAAAAACAAACTGCACAGAAATTTCAGCGAACAGATGAGTTGAAATAAACATGCTCACGGTGGCCTGATTGAGGACGATCACGTGAATCCCCCGCCCTTGCTCTCGCATCTCGTCCTCCAGAACCTAGAGAAGGAACAGAGGCAAGCAAAAGCCATTAACCCAAAAAAGTTATTCGTCAAAGTAGGGCTTTATTCTATGTCTCGCAGTTCATTATAGCTAATTACGGGTTTAGTTGGAGCAACCAGGGCTGGCAAGTTAATAAGGCTAAACACATAAAAAGGAAGGCACATTAAATAAAAAAGACCATGGAAAACACCCAGGATATTCCCTTATGGCTCTTTAATAGTGTACCATGAATATTTTTTGTGCAGATGCTCAGAGGCCAAAAAAAGACAACAGACGGCTTAACCGAAGGCATGATCTATGTTTGCACATGAGTCATGACGTCCAAATGACTCCTCACAGCACATATACATGAGAGCAAAAGGGACAAGGAAGAACAAACACAGAGTAAAACAAAAAACTGCAGCTCACCGTGGTCCCGTCGACCGCCACGTAGACCTTAGAGCGGCTGGAGTACACCTCGATGTCCAGAACTTTCCGACCATTCTGGGGCCTGCGAGGGGTCTCCATGTTCGGCAGCGTTTCATCTACAGATAAAAGCACAGTGTCCAAGTCACATAAACTTAATGACATATTCAGTAGGACCTAAGAATATTCATTCATATTGCAGTTATAAAAAAGAACCCTGTCAGGGCTTAAGATGCCCAATCATTATTTAGATCTTACACTGCAAAAAGTGCACAGATAGTAAGTACTGTCATCTGTTCAAATACTTGACCTTTGACCTCACCGTAATCCTGTGCAGCCTCTTCCTCATTGGCTACTCTCCTGGTATCCAGAATGAGTTTGATGTTTATGATTACCGTCACCAGTAAGAAGAGCACAGCCCCAGCCTGCCAACAGAATACCAGACAAGACGGTCTTTTCTGGGCGTTTTTAAGCATTTCTTATATTATCTGCTTTATCTGGGTAACCAAGCAGCGTTTCACAGCTTGTCTATACCCTGGCATGACAGAGGCTAAAACCAACTCTAACGAGGCAGAAATGATCCCTGGAGATGTCTGCCGTAGTCAGGCTGCATTAACCTTAGCCTTTTAATGATATAAGCATTGCCTGTCTGGTCAAAAATAGCAGCACACCTCCAGACTACAGATGAGGATGCCTGGGATAGCTCTGTCCACACACACTGCTGTATTTACAGATCTCTTTACGATAAGATAATCTTTATTGTCACTGTCACTTGACAACGAAATTGAGAAAGTGCAGGCGACTCAATGTGAGGCATGAGTAATAAAAAATATATCAAAAATATACAAATTGCACTGACTATTACAGTTTATTACTTGAAATTACATCTAAAATCCCTGCACATTTCTTAGTTGTGCTTCACCCACAGGTAAGTAAAATTATACAGGAAAATCAGGCATCATGGCTAAACACACAACTGAGGCAACATGGTGAGGGACAAAAATAGAGAATAGGTGCTGCCAGGCTCTTATTAACGCGACTCCATCTCTTACGAGTGCGACCACGCACACTAATGCAATGGCCAGCAAACTAGACCGGGGCATTTTAAAGGGATGCGAGGCTACCTTTGGCCCTGCTTACCTGGCAGAGCCGCCGAATGGCCCTTTTGTTGGTCAGTTTGTACTTCCAGGTGAGGTAGAGGCTCCGCTGCTGCCGGGGGATGAAGGGCTTGGCACGCGGGTTCGGCGTCCACGAGTCCATGGCAGGAGCAGGAGGGCGCGCTCCCGCAGCTCACGGCGAGGCGCACACGATGTCGCGCCGGCGATGCCCCACCTCATCCACTCGGTCCGCTTCGTTCACGCTGCCATGTGCAGGAGGAAGGGGGGTTGGTTCAAGCCGCGTCCCACGGGCAGGTAGATACTTGAACCCTGACCACTACGCTCCTCCCTGCAAACACCAGCACACACGCTGTCTACAGGTATAACCCCAAAATTCGCACACAAATAAACCAATTCGAAATGCAGGCATCATGGGACTACCGCAGTTATACGAGCCTTTACATTTTAACCAGATAGCTGTCCATTCGAAAGCGTATCAATGTCTTTTTTTTTAATATCAGCCTGCGACATGACAGTGTTTGGGTAGTCAGTCCGCTCATAAATTCATTTCAGACAATTTTCTAAGTCCATTCAACGCGTACTAGCACATATACCAACTAACATGAACATACTAGATAATATGAGACGTGTGCTCCTTATGTTAGATGTTAGTAACCGTACCGGCGATATTAGCTGCAGGCAGTTGACGCTAACTACATGTTTCGAGGGACACCTAACATAATATACATCACTTCCGACCTGAAGGGCTCCGGCGCATGCTCTGGCATTACCGGCTCCTGGTTGCAATTTTAAAGTTCCCCGGAACAGCTTCGCTTTGGAAATTTGGTTCCTACATTAACCAATACTGTGGTTCGTCGGCTTAATATCAGTATTAGTTCACGGTCAGGCTTCTATAGCCAAACCTTTGGCCACTCGTTCCAATGCCAAATATTGATTTCAGTGGAACCAGCAGCGCAAACTTTGGCTGTGGACAATGTGAAACATGAATTGTTGAATTTTGAATGTCTTGTGTCTGGTTTTTGTGCTTTTTCCTGGGACCTCCTCAAAATTAAGCTTATAAAACAAAGACATCTGCTGTGAGGAGTGAAAATTAGGCTAAAAAACAGTGATATGTATAAGCACATAAAATTATAATGCTTGTACTGTAGTAATAATATGTTTGATAATATGACAATTATAGTATGTAATTAGGCTATACAATTATCAATTCTCTACCATAATAAACAGTTACAACCATAGGCAGCAAGGTAGTGCAATATTCAGAATTTATTAAATTTTCCTCATTCCATTATATGAGAAATATTGTGTGTAACCTTTAGCCTATTCTATCAATATTTATTGTCAAACTTAATGGTTTATATGTACTACCAATTTTGAGGAGTCTGCAGTAGTTTTTCTTATGAGTGTCTGTGGGTTGCCAGATGGATAGGCTGCACTGATTTGCTAGTCTGATTTTTTTCACCTTGCAGTGTTGTGTAGCATGTATTTCATCAGCAGAGCGGTCAAGGACTTTTGCCTAAAATTAGCTGCCCTAGTTTTATATTTTTGGCAAGCATTCAGATATGTTTATTTTTACATACATAGTCATTTGTTACAAAAACATGAAATTCAATGAATATTAAGTTAATGATTTTTCATCAGGTTAGCTCAGGCACTACCTAGAAGCAGTATGTCTGGGTAATACAACTCAGGGGCTGCAAGCCTAAAGCCAGCATGTTTGGTTAACTAGCTCTGGGACTGGCAAAAGCTGACAGGTAAGAATCAACATGGGGTGCTTTTCCCAAAAGCATAGTTGCTAACTAGGTACTGCTGGCTCACCAGCCTCAGTGTCGGCAACAACGGTTTTGCCTGCTGTACCTCCGGGGCCTGGTCCCCTGGCTGCAGCTGCAACTCTTTCACCTCTGCCTGAGATCCCACCAACAGGGTCTGCAGCCGCCGCATCCATGGGGTCTGACTCCCCAGCTGCCGCGTCCGTGACACTGGATTTCCCAACCACCATCTCTGTGGAATTTGCCACTTCAGCTGCAGAATTTGCTTTGCCACCAGCGCCTGACCCACATGCTGCCACTATGCCAGCAGCTCCAGTCCGGCCTCGTCTGTCCCAACTACTGCTGCTTCACCACCAGCTAAGTTGCCAGAGCCTGTCTTTCCAGATCCTGGGTCTCCAGAGCATGTGTCTCTAGTGCTTGCTGTCCTGCTTGCTCCACCAGAGCCCACTTCCCCCACAGTGTCTATGGAGCCGGGTCCCCCCACAGCATCTTGGGTGCCCGATTCCCTCACAGCGTCTCCAGAGCCCAGTTCCCTGGCCTTTTTGTTAGCACTCACCTCACCAGCTTCTGCTTTGCTGGCAAGCCCGGCGGAGTGGGTGGGATCCTACGGGCATCGCTCTGGGTCCGATATTGTGGGTCCTTTATCCAGTCCTGTGCCCATGTTTGCCTGGAAGTAGGGTAATGCTCTGGTCCCACATTTCCTGATCCCAGGGCAGTCACCAGCCTCAAGCACAGTGTCAGACAGGATCAGGACGACTCTCCATATCCTGGAAAGGACACCAGGGACACAGACCCTGTTTTCGCCGCCCGAGCTCCTTGTGGCCCAGCTCACCCACATCTACAGGTCCATCTGAGCATGCCTAGGTGTCAGTGTCTCCAGCTCCATCTGTCTTAACTCTGGCTGCAGCCTCACCTCTGCACCTCACCTCAGAGCCATCCCAAACATCCACATCAGCCAGACCTTCAATGGCATATACAGTACCCTAACCCTCCTTTTGGGTCTGTCCGTCCATCTCTCCTTCCCTCAAGGTTTCCATCCACTTTCCTTAATGGGATACCCTTGGTCCTTATCTTATTTTTCTGCTCCCCAATACAAAACCCTTATCAAACACGAAGTACTGCAGTGATGGATCAATTGGAAATGTGAAAACCATTAAATGTTTTAATAAGACATGGACTTATAGGTATATTTATTTACTTAAGTCAAAGATAATTCCGTGTGCTTAGTTTTTGCAGTACAGATTGCTGTGTACAGGCAGAGCGATACAGGCAGAGCGATACCGGAGCGGGCACGACACCTGAAACTTCACATTTTGTATGAAGCCCAGTGGGGATTAAGCGGTTACGATAATGGATGGATGGGTTAATTTAATGCGCTGGTCTTTGAAATACAGCAAAACACGTACATTTTCAAGATCGTGTTTGTGAATGTTGATTAAATACTGATGCAAAGTTGGCGATTTCACTATATATATATATATATATATATATATATATATATATATCTCCACGTATATACCTGCTCCACGTATTCATTACCAAATTGTCACATCTACCGCTTCTATGAACTAATGAAGGGATCAACTTAATGTCGAGCAGGATTGAGCTCAGCCTATTGGTCCAGTTCTCCACAACAGGCTGAGTTTCTCATGTGGCCCCCTGGGGAAAATTGCCTACGCCTGCTCTAACTTAAGTGCACATTTTTAAAAGTATGCTTAGTTTAGTTTATCCGTATAATGTGAAGTTAAACCGGTTGCTTGAGATTAACAACAATGAAACGACCACGAACGTAACGCCTTACTGACGTATACAGATTTATGGTGCGTTCGTATGGTGCGTTCGTTTTTCTCTCGGAACTCGGAAATTCCGAGTTGAGTGACATCACGTCCGACAATCTCCCGTTCGAGCTACCCACATCTCGGAACAAACATGGCTGCCTCCATGAACACGTTGCTGTGTGTTGTTGCTTTATATTTTAGCAGATTTGGAGTTTTTCAAATGAAGAAAATGGAGAAATTTAGATTTTTCCGAGAGACAAACAAGAAACACGAACTAGTCAAACCACATTAAAAGCTTTATAAAATATTTTAGTACATTCATAGCGATATTCTTCTTTCGAACAGTAAATAAACTACAAACAAACCAAGTCGCCATGTTGAAATTACGTCACAAGGGCAACTCGGGCAACAAAATCTTATCCGACTTCAACGTCATAAAAGGGGCGTGTTTCCGACGGGAAGTGATGTTTTTCGTGACGTATCGTGACGTTTTCATCCGAGTTCCGACTTGGAGAGAAATAATCGAACGCACCATTAGTTCAGATACACACTCTGCACCTTTATGACGTAAACGGGAGTGCCTGTGTTTTGCAAGCATACAGTACCTCCTTCCTTCTTCTGGGTTATGCTAGCGAAAAGCGATCAGAGCTAAGAAACACTTTCCTCTGGTCAAAAATATTATCATGGAGTTTATGGGAGCGCTGGGTTGGAGCGACTTGTGCACATTTGCGCTGTTCGGGATGCTATTCCTGTTTTTCGCGGAGATCTTCAGGATCACGTTTCCCACAAGCAACATTCCTCCGGGTCGCAAGCCGTTTCCTTTTGTGGGAAATGTTCCGCAAATAATTAAAGATCCAATGAAGTTCATAAATGAGGTAAGACAATTCAGCAGACACGCCGCATAGTCTTAGAAATGTGTCTATAGGCGTGTGAAAATTACATTTATAGAATGTAGCCTATTGAATCCAATTTTCCTATATTTTGAACATTCTGTAAGAAACATTCGAGCCAATACCAGTTTAGACAGTTATTCCTTTTGTATAATTGCTGTCTTTTTGTACAGTTTGCAGTTTTAGCAATGATAGCGTTGATTTGCCACATTTGACAATTTTGTTGTCTATAAATATATTAATTTTTCAGCGCTAACTTTTTCAGTACACAGTCAACACAATTAACAATTACAGGAAATTCCTCTTCATCATAGAATAACTCATTCATAACCAGACCATAAAGTGCTGCATACTATAGCCTATATATTTCCAAATACTATAGTTGAAAATATTTAACTCTAATATACATATAATACCATAGAGTACTATTAACACCATAATAGTAAAACTTCGGAGCGGTTGGGATCGTATTTATTGAAAGTTGATAACAGATTAATGTCTTTTTAAGCGCAAAAATGAAGAGCAGCGACACTTGTTTGCTTAATTATTCATGAAACTATTAATGGGTGTGACTGTGGGAGGTGATTAAGTGAAAAGTATATAGCGGCTTTTCAGAAACAGAGAGGCCTGGCTTGTCATGTCCAGAATACGCAATTTCATCACCAAAGGGGACATACGACGCTGAAGTTGGTTTAACAAAATAACAACGAACAACAGAAATTTTCCACACCAAAATTTACAAATCAGTTTTGCAGAATAATTAAATAACTAAACTAAATAACTAAATCAAATTAAAATTAATAAAATTACATTGACCAAATATAAAAAATAAGTGAATTATTATTATTATTAGTAGTAGTAGTTGTAGTAGTAGTATCATTTAGCTTAGTTATGTAATTATCATGCAAAACTGTTTTGTAAATTTTGGTGGAAGAATTTTCTGTTGTTTGTTATTATCATGAATGTATGTTTGCTGACCCTCAGCAGCTGGTAAGTGTATTACTAATTGTAACACATGACATTGAGCTCTCAGATGGCATTATTTAAAAACAAATACACTATAATACATTGCAGTAGTGTATATACATATTCAATTCAATTGAATTCAATTCGATCTATACAGTGCTTTTTCACAATGTTACGTTGTCACAAAGCACTTATTGTACTTTTGCTGCTGCACATTGGTGGCTCATTTTTGGCAGTATATCATAAGCTTTGATGAGTCTGTATTTGTCATTGAGAAAAAGACTTTCCTGTCAGGATTTCTGTGCACGAACCATTAGCCTCAGGTAGCTAGGCAGACACAGATGGGTTACTGCAAGGCACAGCAGACTTATTAAAGTAAACTAAAAAAAATATGTTTAAAAAGATCCAAAATGGACACTGTAAGCGGAGTACTTGATTACTATAAGCATAGTATTAGAATTGGTACAGGCAGGGGCGTTGCTAGAGATTTTGGGCCCCATGAAAGCATATCATATTAGGCCCCCCAGTCCAAACCAATCCAGTTATTTTCCTAATTTTTTAGGGCCCCTGTCCTAGCTTTCCTCCCCCTTACGGCGCCCCTGGGTACAGGTATGATTCTGTCCCAAGCTTTTGTATCCATATCAGCGGTTGATCACTGCAAGCATGATCACTTTAAGCCACTGTACATTCAAAGCCACTGTACATTCAAGGGCTACTGTACATTCAAGGGCCACTGTACATTCAAAGCCACTGTACATTGAAGGGCCCATGTCAGGTGCTGAGCCCCATGAATCTGCCTGGTATCCATGCCCCTCCAACACGCTTGTCTTCCACCTCCAGGACTGTGTCTTTGATTCTAACACTGCATGTGAAGGAAATATGTGCCAGTGTCTTGTGGGTTCCCTGGTTCTTCCCCTGGTTCACAGATGTGTGGTTTAGGTGAATCTGTCTCTGTATGGTATGTGTGTGTGTGTGTGTGTGTGAGCGGGTATACCTTACCTTATGGGGACATAATGTCCCCACAATGTGATGAATACCTGTTTTTTTGTCCCTTACGGGGACCAGTTTCCAATTTAATAAAAATCTGATTGACTGTAATGAAAAAAAACTAAAAATGCAAAAACTCTTGTATTTTGCTTGGTTACTTATGGTTATGTTTAGGGCTGGGTAGAGGTTAAGGTTGTCATAGTTCGCATTAGCATTTTTCCCATAGAAATGAATGAGCGGTCCCCATAAGGATATGATTACAGGTCTGTGTGTGTGTGTGTGTGTGTGTGTGTGTACATACACAGTGTCACTTGGTAAAGACTCTATGGATAATTAACACTGGAGTAAGAAGAATTATGATTAACTTCAGTTGTGATGCTTGGCAATCTTCAAGGTATTTTATGCAATTAAAAATAATGTTTAATGTCTTTGACAGATGAAAAATTATGGAGAAATCAGCTCTGTGTACTTGGGTCGTAAGCCATCCATATCATTGAACACCATTGGTGTTGCTAGGGAAGCTTTGTTGCAGAATGGATCTGATTTTCTGGGAAGACCTTTAATACCAGTTCTAGACTGGGTCATCCATGGAAAAGGTAATTATACACACAGGCAGCTGTGGACTCTGTTTTGTACCTAGAGCTGATTGGCAACCTGTACAGCTTTTCTTGACATTCAGTCCTAAAAGGTAATTCCATAAAGTTCATCTGCTTCAGTTATTAAGCAATTTGTTGCAGATCACGACTAGTAACTTGCCATGTTCTATGTACTGTACATACTGTATATATCAGTCTTTTCTCTACCCAGTCCTTGGGGACCTTCTGACAGCCCAAAGAGACACTCTGCTTCCTCCCCCTTCCCAACATACCCATCCCAGGAATTTGCCGTTATTGATTGTTTGGTATCGGTATGCCGGAGGGAACAAAAATGTGGACTGTCTGAGGGTCCCTGAGAACTGGGTTGAGAAACGTTGGTATGTATATTACAGGGAGGATGATGTCTCAGTAGCAAAGGCTCTTCAAGAGTATCTGTGAGGAATTCCCATGTACAAACCGCTCAGCAAATACCCTTTAGTGAGTTAGGTTTGTTTACGTGTGTCTATGTCTGTGCACATTTAAATTCTGTTTTTGTTCTTTAAACTCTGTTTTCTACAGAAGGCTTCAGTCCCTCTGTGAACCTGATCAGTCAAGTCATTATTAAAAACAGATCGATGGATTTGTAGCTCCCAGTCATGTCTGAACAACAGGAAATTGTTCGGCTGTGCCTAATTATGTCATCATCATCCTAAGGGTTTCCTGTTTTCATAGGGATTGTAATGGCCAATGGTGACTCTTGGAAGCAACAAAGGAAGTTTGCCTTGCACACGCTGCGGAGTTTTGGATTTGGCAAGAAGTCATTGGAGGAGCGTGTTTCCGAAGAGGCTAAATGTTTGGCTGAGGAACTGGAGAAACAGGGAGGTATGGATTCTGGACACCTGAAATAATGGCTAATGAAAGGAAAAGGTACAATTCGGTACCTTAAGCTCATCCAAGGTCCAACAAAACACATCATTAACTTGTTATTTAATCATCACTATTGATATTTTTGTACTGTTTAAATCCATACTGTAAGGTATAGCAGATAACCTTGATTGTCTGTTATCCAGACAAAACATGAAAGAATAGCATGTCAAGCAACATTATCCTTACCCTCACATTACTTAGATCTTTTTAGGGAAATAGTTGAAAATTCAGAATGATCCTTATTATATTAATTCTGATGCTTTTTAGGAATATATGAGAGGATTGTATATTAGACGTCTGTTTTGCAAAAAAGTTCTACTAAGTAAATGAAATGTCAATTTCCATAATATATTCACAATAAATAATGTAATGTGACAGTGAATGTACTTGTACATTTACAGTGTCAAAGGACTCTGTACATTTACTGTATTGTATCCCATATTTCTCTGAAAATACAAGAAAAATATTACAATTTACAAAGGAGCATTAAAACTGTTCATGGACATTCTTGTCTTTAAATCTCAGATTCCTTAAATAGCCCCAATTGCCTGAATAATAGCTTCGCAAACATAACGAGTTTCAGTAGGGAATCACCCAAGCTGCCTTCGCAGGTATCGGGCCTGTGTTTGGACTAAATTATCGAAAACTGTTAATAGGCAAGTGTCTACAGTTAAAAATATGTATTATTATGATTTAGGCGAAGTCAAACTTTTGACTGATGCTGTACGTAAATATGCCTGAACGTGTAGTAATGCATGATGCTGTATTACAGAAAAGCCCTGTGACCCTCAGTTCTGGCTCATGAACGCCACGTCCAACATCATCTGCTCCATCGTTTTTGGGAACCGGTTTGATTATGATAATGAGCGGTTCTGTCACCTTCTGGACATTGTGAACAAAAACATCATCATGACAGGTTCTGTGATTGGCCAGGTATTATTTATATAATTATTTCATTCTACATCTCAACCTAGAGAAAGATGTTAACCGTCTTTTTGTCCTGTGTGTTGCTATATTTAGATAAATAGAATTGTGGCTATGTGTGTGTAGTATGTACAGTATAGGCAGTTTTTGTTAGCAAAAAATATAGATTTGGGTTTCCTGCATTTAAACATAGCTTATTCAAAAGTCATGCAGGACAAAACCTCCTTTATGGTGGAGCTGAGTTTTTGTATTAAATGGCTGCTTAATGGATGACAGAATGAGCTCTTTGTCCTTCAGATCTTCAACTTGGTTCCCATCATTAAGTACCTCCCTGGACCCCAGCAACAGATTCAGCGTAATGCTAAAGAGTTTACTGCCTTTATCAGCGAGGCTGTGAAGGAACATCACACGACACTGGACAGAGAAAACCCCAGGGACTTTATTGATGCCTATATTATGGAGATCGAAAAAGTAAGTCAGAAGCCAGCCAGGGTTGTGGGGTTGTTGGTGCTCATGCCTCTGTGTGTGTGGAGTTCTCCACGTGTTCCTCTGGGGTCCCTTCCTCTACCTGGCCTCAGGATGCTGTAGGGTGTGTCTGTGGGTTCCCTGTGATGACCTTCAAGAATTGATATAGTCTCCTCTGTACAGACTGACTGGCTCCACGTTTTTCATGACCATGCACTGAATAACTGCTTATACAAATATAGTATATATCTGCATGATGCTGCTTTATTGAGTGTTTTTCCTTTGCTTCCTCTCATTTGGAACAGCAAAACTCAAACCCCGAGTCAAGTTTTTGTGAGGAGAACATGGTTTTTTCAGTCGCTGATCTTTTCCTGGCAGGAACAGACACCACCTCCACGACTTTGCGGTGGGGTCTGATGTTTATGCTGGACCATCCTGACATTCAAGGTACCAAGTTCCTATAGTGAAGCACTGTGTTGATAAAATGTGGATAATAGAAAACTTCAAAACAACATGGTGTGACTATTTTAGAAAATGTATGTGACTACATTTAGAAAATACATCTAACTTGAAACTGAGGATTAACATTTAAAAGATGACAAATACCTTCTGTCCCTTGTAAAGTCTACTTTTGATTGTGTATTAAATTTATCAATGCACCGATAATCCTGTTTTGCAACAGAGGATGGAGTGATTTCTAGTGCAGTGTTTCACAACCCAGTCCTCGGGGAACCCCGGACAGTCCATATTTTTGCTCCCTCCCAGCTCCCAGCCAATCAGAAACACTGAATACCTGGTACAGGTGTGCAGGGAACTGAGAGGAAGCAAAAACGTGGACTGTCCAAGGATCCCCGAGGACTGGGTTGTGAAATACTGTTGAATACTAGTGTCTGAAAGGTTGCTTACTTGCTGTCTGTTACAGCAGGCTGCAAACACAATTGCCATCAAATTTAAACCCCACCTTATTTAAATATTCACTTATGGCTTTTGGTTTTTTTATGGCACCCTAATTGATGGGTCTCACTTATTCTCAACTCACATTTTCAATGAATGTTTTGTAATTATGTGTGTTGCTGTGTATTTTCTATGTCGGTTTAATATCTGCCGTTTTAAACGTGGCTGGGAATGTTACCTGAATAAGCAGGATCTGCACCCACAAATGCATTTTCTACCTTCCTCCAAAACGTTAGAGAGGTGCCACCAGGAGATCGCCGACGTCATCGGCTATGAACGCTGTCCCTCCATGGAGGACAGGGCCAACATGCACTATGTTCTTGCCACCCTGCACGAGATACAGAGGTTTGCCAACATCACGCCGCTGGGAGTGATGCGCGGCGTCACCACGGACACACAGCTACGGGGCTTCAGGCTGGCCAAGGTGAGCAGAAAAACCCAATTTAGACCAAACCCAAATCAAGTCTCTTTATTTGTCACATCACTTGGCACTTGGTAGACTGCCGGCAGGGACAGATTAACTGATCTGGAGGCCCTTGGATGACAGTAAGACTTTAGTGTAACATCTGGGAATGATTAACGCAGTTTTAAGACACGAGGAGCCTTCACTTTAAATGCAACTCAATGAATGCTTCAAATGACTGACCATGATGGGTCACAATGACCTAACCAAGACTAGAAACAAGAATGAGGGAATGTAGAGGCTTCACATGGACATTAAACGAGGGTAACACTGAGGAACATATATCATCCAACCCCTTCAACACGACAACATGTTCAACATAGCAAATATTGTTATCTGATTAAATCCTCGTCTTGCCCTACCTACTGGCTCCTCTCCCTTGCTTTCCGGCTCGCTTGCCCCGCACCCTGACATAACATAAAAGACCAAGACGGGAATAGAGAACAGGTAGCGATTCATAGACACCAGTAATGAGGGCTAAGCAAGGGACAGGTGTGGATCATTATGAATGAATGAATGAATGAATGTTATATTCATATAGCGCTTTTCAAGACACCCAAAGTGCTTTTTACCAAACCAATGGGGAGCCACTTCATTAACACATAACCAAGTACTTAGGACTATGATACTAGGATATCCAGGGAACACAGGATATAGATATAAACTAGATACAGTTCTAAATACTCAACTAAAGTAGACAGGGTTTAATGATCATGTAGACATTAAGGGTCAGGACATAACTAAGGTGCAGAAACACAGGGAATATAATATATACATAAGGTAATTCAAAACAGAGTCCTGGGACATAAACTACCCAAAAGTTCACCATTGTTGAGGTTGACCTCAGCTTCCCAGTGGTTTGGGTTGAATGGCCATCAGCTGGACGCTCAGTCCATTCAGCTAAACGGTAGTCCCAGAAACAGGGAGAATTACGGGGACTGTGACTAGGGAATTAACCTAAAGAAACATAAGGGATGGAACAGGATAGCAAGCGACACCCACTGGCCAAACAGGGAACTCAGGGAAACAACAGACAGAATGGGACAAGACAAGGACTGATCCTGAGAACCAGGAGGTGTTCTGCCAAGCTGTTGAGCTATTTTTTGATCCAAAATAGAAAAGAGGATAATACAATGCAATAATATCAGTCAATAACCAGCAGTACAGCTTGCTTTGCTCTATCAGCATAACCATTCCAATTCTCCAAGGCGGGGTGGGGCCTCTGGTATTTGCTAGGACCTAAGGCTATAGCCAAGTAGCCTATGCATTAATCTTTACAGGAGAGTGAAAAACTTGTTCCACAACAGCAGTGTTGGACTATTGGAAGTGTATAAAAATGGTAAATATACAACATACTAATAATAAATAGTGTGACTGGTATATATACAGTGCTCACAGAAAGTCTTGAGACGTTTGCGTAATTCAGTAAAAATATTGCAAGTTTATTGGTTTTATAACAAAAAACATTACTTTATTAACTTATTTACAAAGATACAGTATCACTTCAGAAACAATCAGTAGTTCTTAAGCAAAACGTTATTTTTAAGTAGTAATAAATTGAAACCCAGGTTATAGTTCTGAAAGAGCTGTTCCGAGTTAAAAAGTTCATTGACAAGCAGTTTCATTGCATGTTTTTAAATTGGTAACATCGCAGTAACCTGTCACGCCCCGCTCCGTCCGATCCTAATGTGTGCCACGCCCACCTCGTTACCTCGTGTTCAGCCCTGATTGTGATCACCTGTGTCCTGTTATGTCTGGCTAGTCTTTTGTATTTAGTCCGTGTCTCAGTTAGTTTCCCCAGATCCGTCATTGTAGTGTCATGCGTTATTCCTGGTTTGTTCGTCCTGTCATCTGATTAAATCCTCGTCTTGCCCTACCTACTGGCTCCTCTCCCTTGCTTTCCGGCTCGCTTGCCCCGCACCCTGACATAACCTAAAAGACCAAACATTTTTGTTTACTATCCCTTTGGGAGCCAGTGACTACAATTGTAATTAATAGCAAAATGGCAGTCAAAAATATTATTACACTTAAAAAGAAAATGTTTGTGCAAAAGATATGTGCAGATATGTTAGACGTTACTCGTCAATGGATGTTTGTTATGAAACCAATAAACCTGCAACATTTTTACAGAACTAAACAAGCACCCCAAGACTTTCTGTGAGCACCGTATATCCTATGACTGCAAAGGCGTAGCTTTGGTTTGAACATTATGCCGGTTGAGGTCTCTGCCTATTTAGCGGGAGACATGAGTACTGGGGGGTTGTATTACCTGGCTTTTATTTTTGGGGGAGTTACAACCTCCCCTCCCAACCTTCCCCCCTGTTATTTACCCCTATGGATGACTGGATAGTAATGTGGCCCATTACTAACGCACAAATAAACTGATACAGCCAACCATAATAACCAGCAAAATCAAAATCACTGGATATTCCCTGCAGTGAACTGTGCTGATCACAGTCATTCTCTGTTCTCCAAGTGGCGTGCAGACTATTCCTCAGTGGACCATTCAGCATGACGATAACATAACCCCCAGTGCTCCATCTGATAGCAGGAAGGTCGGCTCTTTGGCATTCCTGAGGGAGACACGTCCCAGCAAGCGTTTCATAGGTGGTTCTAGACCCGATTTGGTGGGGGCTTCACTCCCCCTATCTTTAGTCTCAGCCCCCTTGAAAAATATTTTTTCTAAAACCACTTTGCAATTTGTCTTGTATCCTCATTTTGTAACCCCCCCCTTCGGCAGACTTAATCATGAGGGATGTCCCCTCCCCTCCTCTCAGGAAAGAGGGGGGGGGGCTTCTTCATTTCCTGTATTTTCAGCCTCAGTCCCCTTGAAAAATTATTTTTCTTAAACCATTTAGTGATTTGTTTTGCATCCTTGTATACATTTTGTGAAACAAAATTGTAAATATTCAGAAATGTCCTTGTACAAACTACAATACTTTAGGTTTGTTTTTAATATATACTTGGAGAGTAATCTTTTTTCATAAGGGATTCAATTTTATATTCATGGGCTGCTACATCACTGTTTCTTTATTAGTGTACATCTTTTATGTATTTTATCTGGCTCTGCAAATGTGATGAATCTGCTTCTGTCTCCTGCAAAAATAAGTGAATGTGTGCCGCGTGTCTGCGCTTGTCACCAGTTAAAAAGATCACCACTTAAACCGTAACACGCAGGCACATGGAGACCGTAACTTTACCCAGGGGGGCAAAATTAACTATTGGGGTCAGCAGTATAAGAGGGGCCTGAATTTTTGCCCATAGGAAGAATGGCAGTTCAAAGATACAGGGATATTCTCATTCTGTCAATTTTGGAATGATGATGTATTCTTCATTGTACTTTTTACTTACAGGGAACTCAGGTGTTTGTTAACATGACTGCAATTTTCACCAACAAGGATCATTGGAAGTTTCCAAATGAATTTAACCCCGGCAACTTCCTCGATGATGAGGGAAAATTCCTGAAACATGAGTTCTTTGTGCCTTTCTCTTTGGGTGAGAAAAACTTTACTGTGCGACTTTGCAGACTGATCTCAGTGCCTTACCTTCCCTGGTGCATAGCCCTGAGTGCGTCAGTGCCTTACCTTACCTGGTGTGTAGCCCTGTGTCAGTGCCTTACCTTGCCCAGTGCGTAGCCCTGAGTGTGTCAGTGCCTTACCTTGCCCTGTGTGTAGCCCTGAGTGTGTCAGTGCCTTACCTTGCCCTGTGTGTAGCCCTGAGTGTGTCAGTGCCTTACCTTGCCCAGTGTGTAGCCCTAAGTGTGTCAGTGCCTTACCTTGCCCAGTGTGTAGCCCTGAGTGTGTCAGTGCCTTACCTTGCCCAGTGTGTAGCCCTGAGTGTGTCAGTGCCTTACCTTGCCCAGTGTGTAGCCCTGAGTGTGTCAGTGCCTTACCTTGCCCAGTGTGTAGCCCTGAGTGTGCTGTCATGCCTTGTAAGATCCTGTTTCCCATCTCAGGCCCCAGGCTGTGTCTCGGCGAGCAGCTCGCCAGGATGGAGCTCTTCATCTTCTTCACGTCGTTGCTGCAGCGCCTTCGATTCACCCACCCGCCGGGGGTGACATCCAGTCACAACGATGGGATCTTTGGCCTTATTAGAAGCCCTAAACCCTTCAAGCTGGTGTGTCAGAAGCGGGAATTCTGAAGCTGAGCTACAAATTAAGTCTAATCTGTCTCGTTCCCGCAGGGACTTGAATGCACTGTACTTCAGGAGACTTGTCTGGCAAAGTAGCACATATCTATATTACTATATTTGGTTACTAAAATGTATTATCACTAATTACCAATATTATTAGAAATTACTCCAGACACCAGGTTGTATCATGTTCCAAGATGTCGTTCTAGACCAGGGGTTTGGCAACTTCCAGAAAACCAGTTGCAGAATTTACCTGGAAACAGAAACTTATTCTAATGGTTTGGCAACATTTTTTATATGACACCAACAGCAAAATGTAAACAAGCAATAAAATATTTTCAATGCTTCATGAACTTTAGAATGAAAATGGCATGTCCTTGATTTTCTTAATTGCATTCTTATTTTTAGGAGTCCAAGTAGCAGTACCATTAACTCCTGTTTTCCTGTTGGTTTTATTTTTGAAATCGTTAAACAGGTGTTCTGCTACTTACTGTATTCAGCATGGGCTTTCTGTGTTTTTTAATGTCCCGAAACGCCACAAAACTGGCAGCGACTATGCTAACTCCAAAGCTGTCTGAACAATGAAAGTTTGCAATCTTGCTTGAAAATCAAAGTGTGTTCGTACAGTCCAGATATCGAGAGGACATCCAAAGAAATGAGGGCACAAAAATTACATCAAACAGTCAATTTACATATTCTGTGTCTGCAACTGTATTAATGGTGTATTTTAGGCAACCACAATATTTATGTTTTTTCCCCCATAACACCACAAATACATAGTAGTGACAGTAATCAGATAAGTATTTAGATAGAACCCATAAAACAACAATACCGAAACCTAACAGCACAAACCAAAGATCGCCCAATGCATCCTGCCTCTGTCCTTCTACCAAGCTCAGCAGACCATCTTCCCCAGCATCCAGACCAATCACACAAAACCCCTCATTAACACAATCATCTCCCTTGCCCTACCCTATTCCCTATGGTCTGAATTGCCTTGCCCATAGGATGTTTCGACTGAATTTTAACAACGAATTGCAAATGTCAGATGGAAGGTGAACATAATTAAAAATTAAATATTAAAATTAATAATAATTTTAAAAAGCAGGCAGTGGTGTTTTAATGGTTAGTGAAGCGCACTTGTTATTGAAAGATTGCTGGTTTGAATCCCCGACCAGCAAGGCACCACTGAGGTACCCTGAGCAAGGTACCGCCCCCAAGCACTGCTCCCCGGGCGCTGAATTAGCTGCCCCCTGCTATGTCACAACATCACATATGGGTTAAATGAAGAGGATACATTTCGTTGTTGTGCACTGTGTACTATGGTGTGTCAAAAATGACCACTGATCACCTAATTCTAACAATGGACCACAAAGCTTTAAAAAATTGCTAATTTCCTTTAAGAACTGAACAAACCCTTTCATGAGGAAAGACCCTGAAAATCATTCTACACCACAATGTTACATTAGGAGGGGTCTCCTTAATCCAATTTACCAACACACACTTATGTGCTATCAGCAGAAGTTTATCAAGCAGTGTATATTTCACAGGGTGGAAGGACACATCCTTAAATGGAAGTCCAAGCACAAAAAGCCCTGGGTCTATTTGATTCTTGTTTTACAGTTTTTCTGAATTGCTAAAACACTAAACTTCAGTCTTGGAACCGAACTACCAATTGCCAAAACTCCTTTATTGAATCAGTCACTAGTTTTGTGAAACTTTAAACAGTGCTCACCTCGTTAGACACAATTTGCAGATCTGAGTCACCCTTTTTGCAAAACTATAAACACATTCTCATTCATCAAAACTATGCAGAACTTAGATGCAAAACAGAACACGCAGGTTGCAAAACTTAAGCACAGCCGGAGCACAGTAGACATCATTTAAACACAATGACTCAACTCATATGTTTACATATGTTTCTAAATATTAGAAGAAGCCAAAGAGTGACTAGAACATAGAATACATGGCATAGATGGGATGAATTTTGATGTCAAGGTACAAATGAGTCACATAAAGGATTCTTCCCGCATCGCCCAGCAAGGGAGAGCATTTCCTGTGATGTAGACAAAGTTCTCTGTCCAGACCCAGCCCTGAGACATGCAGAATGAATATTCTTCCTTGACTTTGGCTTGGCAGTTGCAAAACATTTTACTGTAATGTGCCTCTCATATGGATTCAATGTGCAAAAGACCACATCCACAGCATCCAACTTCTCTACATGCCAGCAAGAGTTTTGACTGTTTTTAATTTTATGCTTTAGTGTGTAATGACTGTTCAGTAGTGTTTACTTAACTAAATGGTTTGATGCATGATCTGAAAGCAGCGTTTGCTTCTGAGCAAAGATAACATAGTTTTGAGAAGATTGTTTGATTTTGCAAGATGAGTTTTGTGAGTGTAGCTTGAATTTTAGGGTTCAGTGTTCTGAGAAAAGGAGATGGGAGTTTAGGAAATTCATTTTAGCAGTTCAGTAAAACTGTAAGAATACTAATCTCTGTGCCAATACAGGACCAGAAATGTAAAATGTGTGTGCATTCCCAAAACAAGTAGAAATATTAATGGCATAGAGGTCTATCCTGCTTCACATAACTGGAGTAATATGAAACCTGTACAATATTTTGTAATCCACACAGACAGGAGATGCACACAACCTCCTAGGACATCAGAGAAAACAAATCCAGCATCGTTTTGAAAAGTTTGAAATTAAAAGATAATTAATAACCTTTATGATATTGCTGATACCAAATACTGCTTTTATGGAACTCACAGACACAAACCTTTGACTTGAGTATAATTTAAATCAACAAAAATATACAGGTGACTTCATTTTTACAGCTCATATTATGCTGTCTTCATTCTGTTACAGGTCTGTAAACTGTCTAATGATCACGCTCACAGTTCTTGTATTGTAATGATGAATTATGATATCGGTTATTGTTGTAAGTAATGCTGAAACAGTATCTATTAAAAAATCAAATTTGCAAGGCTTGTAAACATTCTACACAACAATGAATCTAACAGAAATTTACATCAAACATCTTAAAACAAATGCTCAAATTTTCCAAAAAAAAATCCTAAATAATTTCTACCAGAGCTTTATGTTTTTTTTTATAAATTATGACCATTTTGCTTATGATTTTGTATGACATCAGTACACAATATACACACCACTTATGTTTAGTTAATGAAAGGTGTGCCTGTTCCAGAAAATAAAGGGATCCAGCCATTTTATTCTCTGTATAACTCTGTTAACTATATTGCAGTGAGGTTCTATTGACTAGCTGGATAGACACGGGTCTGGACACCAATGCCCCTCAGTACCAGCACATCCGTCAGGGAAGCTAGCAGATGTTTAGTAGACACAAAGCTATTCAAAAGAACTGGGTCATAAATCATAGGGCAGGACTTCCGAACCTGTGACAATAGGACACCTTTTGGATGTTGTTCCAGAAGGTTCCGAAGAGATTCCTTCAGCTTGGCTTTCTGATCATTCTCTACAGGAGCCGGCTCTGGTAAGCGAGCCCCAGATTCAGATGATGTTGTAACTAAAGGACAGAATTGGTCTGTTTAATTAATTGAGTTCATTTGTGTTAATCTTGTGAACAAGGTAGACATACAACTAAGAAATCAGCATTTATAGGCTACTACTTTGAAATCATACTATCAAGCCCTCACACAAAAACAGCAGCTTAATCTATACAGGTATGTACCCTGATTCACCGAGAATACTTCCAAACTTAAAAAAAAAACAATCTATGAGAACCTAGAACCTTAGCTACAAGGTACAACTTAATTTACCCACAGATCAAGCTATACCAAACAGGTTGGGCTGGATTCGGATCTGTTTAAGTTATGCACAAAGAATAAAACTGAATAACGTACCCTTATTCAGTTCTTGCCGAGTTCGATGCTGAAGAGCATCTCTATATGACTTGGTTCTAGGTTCCATTCCAGGCTTTGTAAAACCTGACAAACCAAGCCAATGTAATTGAAAATTCAGCAATGAATCCATAAATATTAATAAATTATAATGTGTATACTAGCGTTTTCCTTATAGGCTACATCCTGGTTACGTGCTCGTACACACAGTAATATATAACGCAATGTGCATCAATGTAACATGTAAAATGCAGAACATATAGTGATATTAAGCTTATAACAAAATTTTAAAATGTAATTTCGAAATATGTTTATTGATTATGAGTAAACCATACCTTCGACTGGTCCGATCGATCTTCCGCTCCACGTCTAGTAAAGCTCCGCACTTTCGGTTTCGTTTACGCCGAAACCCGGTGTGTTCACATGCTGAGTCTATTGTGGTTTTTCCTTCCCAGCCAATCAGGAGTTGCGTAGATCTTAAGATTCAGTCTTTATTGCAACAGCGATGTGACAACCAAGGCCGGACACTCTGCAGTGTTGGCTTACCCTGATTCTTACGTACACTTTTCTTATCTCTTAATAGTTAACCGTCACAAGGCATGTCCTAAGCATAATCTTTCCCTCGACCTTTCGCCACCATTATATTCTTCTCTTTTGGAGTTTTGGTATTCCCCGCCCACGTGGGATCCATCCATCCATCTATCCATCCATATTCTGTAGTGAATCCAGGTATTGTGGGACATCTGGTAATGTGGATAAGCTTTGACAAGTTTATTTCCCGGCAATAGTAGATCCAGTTGGAATAATTGTTATTGAGAGCTAGACATGATCAAAAAACAAAAAAACAAAAACATGATTTTATTGATCTGAGGTCACAGTTCGGGGCATGGCAAGCATTTTACAGGAACATCCCTCAGAAATCACTGGGTAAGGTGAATGACATGTGCTTTTGATTGTATTGAAATTACGGTTATAAATTTGTTATAAAAAATAAATTGTACCTCATTTTTATGGAATTATATCTATGATATACTAGTGGATTAAAATAAATACTTTTAATTGACAGTTATATTTAATTTTGTAAACAGTGTTATGTTTCATCTGCCCCACATTACCAAGCTAGTTAGGTAAAGCAGGACAGCATGTTCCAGGTAATATGTCTCCCAAGAAGAGTGAAAGTACGGATTTGACAGGATGGAGTCCCAACTCCTAAATATATTCAATAAGTATACATAATGTACAAAATATAAATAATCTTTATTTATTTATTTATGAAATGGGAGACTCCTTTCCATCGACCTCATGACCCCCCCATGCTCTCCCAATCCGTCTACTGACTTCATAGGAGGAGTCACCAGAGACATGAATGTCACTGCCGAGGTCAGTGAACCTCTCGACGCTGCTGACGGCTGCGCCCAAGAGGTCATTAAAGGCCTGGATCTTGGTTTTTATCCAGGCCACTTGCAAGCCCAGACACACGAGAGCTCCGATCAGAGCCTCCACTGACTCACCGAAGACCACAGCACTGTCTGCAAAGTCAAAATCAGTGGCTCTTTCTTCACCAACAGATGCCACAGAGCTGCTGGACCCCACGACCCTGCCCATCACCCAGTCCATGCAAGCATTGAATAGAATAGGAGCAAGAACACACCCCTGATGAACCACATAATCAACTAGGAAGAATGCAAGGGCTCTGACTCCATTCGGCACGGCACTCACGATACCAGTGTACAGGCTGGGCATGACGTCCAGCAACTTCAGGGGGATCCCCACAAAGTCTCAGGTTGTCCCACAGGGCTTCTCAATCAACTGAGTCAAATGCTCTACAAAAATCAACAAAGGCTGTAAAGAAACTCTGCTAATATTCACGTTTGCGCTGAATGAGAACCCTCAGTACCAGGATGTGTTTGATGGTAGACTTGTTAGGTGTAAAACCAGAATGCTCCGGTTGCTGGTAGGCGGGCAAGTGATCATAAGCCTTATTAAGGATTACCCGGCACTGAGAACAGTGTTATCTTCTTGTAGTTGTCGCAATCCAGGTGATCACCCTTTCCTTTCCAGATAGGGACAACAAGTCCCGTTTGCCAACCAGTGGGGATGACGCCCATCTGCCAAATGGAAGACAAGATTGCTTCCAATGCCAGAAGGACAGCCGAACCACCAGCCTGGAGAAGTTCACCTCAGATACCACAGCTCCCTGTAACCCTCAGCAGGTTCACCACCTGTGCAATCTCAGTGTGATTGAGTGGTTCACAGCTAATTGGAGGATCAGTCTCAAGAACTGTGGACCCAGAGATCTCCAATGTCCTAGCCAGAGGGTCAGCTTTAATGAACAGCTGCTCAAAGTAGCCAGCCCAACAGGTCTCAACCGCAGTGTCATCCAAAAGGATCGTTCCATCACCTGCCTTAACTGCGACTCTCCGAGGAACAGATCCAGTTGTGTGTAATGTATAGATTTCTCTGTGAGCAGGTCCTGGGTCACTAACCCACAGATGGTGTGTCACTTGTCCACAGATTCCACTAACAAATGCCTCCTTTATTGCCCTCAGACCCCTTGCAGCCGTCCTTCTCAATGATGAAACACCTCCTTCTGGGTACACCGGTAACACCAACACAACCCTCAGCAACCTTCAGAGTCGTGTCAGGGAAGGTCTCCCACACCACTTTAGAATTAGCAGTTGCAAGTTCCTCACATAAAGAGGAGAGATAGTGCCTTAATCTGAGTCTCATAATACGCTCCTTGAAATGAGTGACATCAGACACCAATCTGCCAATAGCTACTCCCTGAGTATGGCAGCCATCAGAGCAGTGTCACTCAGTCTGGTATCTGAGGCTGTAGATGGTGCCATATTCCCAGGTGCAGTATCATGTCAGATGAATGTCGTGCTCCATGTGACCTGGCAGGGTTTGACTCTCCCTGCAGGCCTCGCCTTCGACTCCTGGGATCTGGATTATTACACCACCCTCTTCCAGAGGGTCCGCAGGAACCCCACCAGCGTGGAGTGCTTCGACCTCGCCCAGTCAAACAGGTCCGTCTGAAACCTGAGACTCCTCTCCTGGTGTTCGGGGCTCCACGTGGTATCTTATCCTTCCCTCCTGTTTTTTTCCCTGCAGTGAGCACAGCCAGCACTGGTTTTACCATGGCCTCATGATCGTCGATGGACAGTCTCATCATGGGCACTCAGCGCCATAGCAAGCAGAATAATTTCATTAAATTCTGTGACAACAGCAGGTGAGTGGAGCATGAAGCATCAAGCAAAGAGGATCGAACACATAATAAACTTTGAAGTTAAAATCAGGTTCCTGTACAAATTCTATATAGACAGAAGTATTGGGACATATTAGTATTGGGAATTCAGGAATTTGATTCAGACTCATTTCCACAGGGTTATAAGGTCAAGCACCTAGCCATGCAGTCAGGTTTACAAACATTTGTGAAAGAATGGTTTGTTCAGAATTGCTCAGTTAATTCAAACATGGCACTATCATAGGATGTCACCTTTGCATTGTCAGTTTGTGAAATTTATTCCCTGCTAGATATTCCTCGGTCAACTATAAGAGGTATTATTGCTAAGTGGAAGCATGTAGGAACAACAGAAACTCAGCCACGAAGTGGGAGACCATGGAAAGTAACAGAGTAGGATCACTGAGTGCCGAGGAGTATGGTACGAAGAAGTCGCCAACACTCTGTTAACTCAGTAACTGCAGAGTTCCAAACTTACTCTGGCATTAACCCCAGCACAAAAACTGTGCACCTTGAGCTTCATGGAATGGGCTTCCATGGCCGAGCAGCTGCATGCAAACCTCACATCACCAAACACAATGTCAAGCGTCAGACAGATTGGTGTAAAGCACACCACCACTGGACTCTGGAGCAGTGGAAAAATTCTGTGGAGGGAAGAATCACACTTCCGTGTCTGGCAGTCTGGAGTCTAGGTTTGGAGAATGCCAGGAGAACATTACCTGCCGGACTGCATTGTGCCAACTGTAAAGTTTGGTGGAAGAGGGATAATGGTATGGGGGTGTTTTTCATGGGTTTAGTTCCAGTGAAGGAAACTCTTAATGCTTCAGCATACTAAGACATTTTGGACAATTATATGCCTCCAACTTTTGTGGGAACAGTTTGGGGAAGGACCTTTCCTGTTCCAACAAGAGTCTTGAAAGATCAAGATCACTGGCCCACACAGAGCCCTGACCTCAACCTCATTGAACACTTTTGGGATGAACTTGAATGAAGACTGAGAGCCAGACCTTCATGTCCAACATCAGTGCCTGACCTCACAAATGTTCTGGGTGAGTGAGCAAATATTCTCACAGACACACTCCATAAAATTGTGGGAAGCCTTCCCAGTATAGTAGCAGCTGTTATAGCCGCAAAGGGGGGACCAACTCCATATTGATGTCTATGGATTTAGAATATGATGTCATAAAATTCCTGCAAGTGTCCTAATACTTTTGTCCATATAGTGAATCTTGAAATCACAGTCAACACCATTATTACCCTTAATAGCTTGAAACACACGGCATGCTGTCTTGCTGAATTACTATTAAAATTGCGGCTTAATGGACGGAAATGGTTCCTGGAAACACTTAACTACTGCTTATGTTGTATTATCTGTCTCACTTGGTTGTCATTTTGGACAAACACACCTGCTAAATGTAAATGTGATTATCAACCTCTCAGCCTTGCGTGACCACTTTGAAAAGCCTTAGTATTTTTTTCTCTCAGTTTAAGCGGATTTTCCATAGGTTCGGGTTCGGTTAGAACATCGCAGTGTCCAGGGGTGCAGTAGGGGGCATGAATACCCTGGCAGATTCAGGGGGCCCAACACTGTAGGAAACAAAAATTCTTTATAAAGACGAAGGCCTGTTAATTATTTCAAAAGTTGAAAATATTGACATATTGCTAATTGGTGTATTTATAAAGTGATGGCCTCCCACTGAAAGAAATACTGCATGTTATTTCTAGTAACCTTTGTTTTTGATACACGTTAGCATTTTATTTCTTCTGCTGATAAACATTCAAAATAGTTAGAATGGAATGTTTCACTATCATTAGCAAATGTTAATTATAAATGGCAAAATAGCAGTAAAAGGATGAAGCACTGGGTCATTGTATTAAAAACTGAACAATAGCATTAAACAATATAGTATTCAATAGTATTAAACAATATAATATAATTGCATTACTAAAATTTGTAGGGACCCTTGAATACACAAAAGTACAAAATTATATCATTTAAGTGTGGGCATTGGAGCCCAAAATGACATTTTGCCAGGATTTTCTGACTCCTCTGTGCCCAACTCCTGTTTTTCTGGAACATTCCCCATCTCCTTCTGTCAGTTTGATTTCCACCTCTGTGGTGTCGCTGGTGGCATCATTCCTCCATGTCACAAGACAAGACAAATGATAGAATGTTATTATTTAAAGATGCCTGAACTAGACTATATGTAAGGAATTATGGGTAAACGCCCCTGTGACCCTGAATAGGTCAAGTGGCTAGATAAAATGGATGCATGGATGGATGATTGGATGGATGGACATACATACATCTCATATGCTCAGTCTTTTTCCCCTTGAAGAAAAGATATTATCTGTTTACTACCAATTATTTTCACAACAAGCCAAGCAGCGCCACCACTGTCTGACACATTACGTGCAACCATGGCAAAGATATTGATTGGTTGGTCTGGTCTGTGTTCTGCAAGAAAAGTGAAAAGACGAAGTTAAACAACTGTATATGTGAACCTTACAGGGAAGGCAGCTCACTTTGAATTTACAGCCACTGCAAAGTAATCTGACCTTGGACTCAGAGCACCCAGTTAGAAGAGGAAGGACAAAGGAAAACCTGACATAAAACCTGACATAAAACCCACTTCCATTTAACAACACACTCAGTTTCAGAAATACCACACGATTTCAGCAAGTGTAACCTTCACAACTCTAATCATATACTATAAGTTATAAGTATTTTACACATACAGTTGTTGACAGAAAGAAGCACTCTGTGGGTTCTGGAGACAGTCAGAATGTAACTGGACCATGAAAGAGATGATTTGAGATCACTGAGAAGCTCATTTCACCCAGTCAGCCCCTGGGGACACATTCTAGTGGGCAGATACAGGAAGCAGCCTTCGAGATACCGAGTCCCTCTGCACAATACACCCGCCCCTCGGAAGGCAGACTGGCCAGTGCGCGCCGGCAATCTTGTTTGTCCAAGGCTACAGATAAGGGTGATTTATTGCCTTTCGCTTTTATTGAATTCGTGAGGGCAAACTGAACGAAAACGGGAAAGGATAAGGAGAAAAATAAAAATGTAATTAAAATTAAATTTTAAAAAATGTTTTTTTTTTTCTTTTTTACTTTTTAGCGTGACAAATATTTACGACATTTAAAGTTTGGTCCTAAGATACAATATAACACCGTCTGAGAAAAACCGCTAGGTGGCACTTTTGTACCACTTTTTAAAGAGCTGTCACAATTTGATTTTCTCTAAAAAGAATGATGCGCATGGGTGCAGTACTGTAATAAATTACATACTACTAAGTCCTACAGAAATATCATCCTTTGTGGCCATGTGGAAAAGGGAAGCTTAAGGGAACAAAAATTCTTTATAAACATGTAGGCCTGTTACATATTTCAAAAGTTTGTAACCAAGTAATACTGGCATATTGCTAATTGGTGTATTTATAAAGTGATGGCCTCCCACTGAAAGAAATACTGGATGTTATTTCTAGTAATCTTTGTTTTTGGTACACGTTAGCATTTTATTTCTTCTGCTGCTAAATAGCTAGAATGGAATGTTTCACTATCAGTAGCAAATGTTAATTATAAATGGCAAAATAGCAGTAAAATGATGAAGCACTGGGTCATTGTATTAAATACTGAATAATAGCATTAAACAATAGTATTCAATAGTATTAAACAATATAATACAATTGCATTACTAAAATTTGTACTGCATGCATCAGCAAAACTGTATCATCCATTCGCATCACATTGTACAATCAGTGCTACTAAGCAAACCAGTTTCGTGTTATACATGGTGCTGTAAAAAAGATATTATTTTATTCCCTTCTGTCTATTAATGACAGTAGATATACCCATTAATGACCGAAATAACTAACAAGAAAATAAAATATAAATCACAAAACAAAATGTCAGAAAGAAGCAGCTTATGTATATGGTTGGGTTTGCAATCTGTTAGTTGTTTTTATTATGCACTGTACAAAAATAAATTTATTAATGTCTTTGTATTGCCTGGAAACTGTGAACGTATTGCATCTGTCATCTATTGCTTTTAGGTACTGTACTGTATGTGGGTGCTCTGAAGAAACACAGAAATGCAGATTCCTGCTTCTCATGGATGGATGTCATCGGGAAAATGAAAGTGAGTGTTTCCCGAGTGGACAGCCGGTACAATAAGTTAATTATACAGAAGGAAGACCCCAGAAAACACCTGCCTGGACCACAAAGCTGTGAAATAAAACTGTGTTCTCAGGCAACCTCCTACAAACCAGTCACAGAGATGGCCTGTAGGGATGGAAATGATTATTCTATTCAGTGAGTCGATTCTCTCTGAACAAAAAAGATTCTTGCAGAATTGTTCATTGATTCATTCATTTCTGTGTCAGTGGGATGGGGGTTCCTTTATATTTAATACAATTCTATTCAAATATTGGCCAATATAATTTATTCACTTTTATGTAAGTTAAATTGATTAGATTAAAGTGTATCTATATATATATACATACCTATATTTCGTATACATCATTATTTCGTTGGGCTTATGCATTTCACTTTATGCTAATTACATTCTCTTTCACATGCCTGTACATCGGTACTCCGGTGGGGGGGTCACATGGACCACAGTGGACAAGCAGTGTATCATTTAGCCCTATTGAACAAAATAAATGAATCAGTACAGTGACTGAGATAATTTTATTCACTTATAAGACGCGTTCTATACCTGACTATAGCTGTTTGTATGAGTTCTTGAATATAAACCAGATAAACTGTCGAGCCTACCTTTCAGTCACTCAGTGCTCAGTTCACGGCCATGAATATGTGTGCAATGTGCGGTTCTTAGAAATGCGCAGTCCCGCACTACATAGAGAGGCGAATTGCGGCGAATACCTACTTAGCGCAGTGAAAGCGCCGATTTAAATGAATCATATACTTCGCTACACTTTATGCTGCGTTAATTGTCCGTTCTCTCCAGTAGTAGACAGTAACGTTTCACGCTACATGTTTTCCGTCGTGATTTTGGCAATTATAATGACTCTCTGTTAAACGGTTTGGCAGGAAATGAATTTGCCAGTAAAGTATCCTGCTGCTCGGATCCTATTAATACTTCATGGGAAGTTTAAACTCTTTATTTGACTCTTGGACTGACGTTAGAATGATAATTATTCTGAAGGAATGCTGTATTACCACCATCCTACCACTTAAATTGTCGCAACATGCATTTTATTTCGAAGCCTCATTAATAGCCTACAGAGTAAAACGAGGCGCGATTATCTGGGCAATTAAACACACGCCTAAGTTTTAAAGCCTGGACTCTTTTCTCTTCTGTATGATTAACATTAAGCTGTGCAGACATAGGACAGTCTATCTAACCCTAACCTGGACCCTGAAAAACTTCGGTTGAAGGCTGAACCCGGGAGTACAAAGCTGAATGAAAACGGATGAAAAGTGATTCGTTGTTATATTAATATCTTTGGTTCATTTACGATTAAAGATGATGACAAATTAATGATTAAGACAGGTGAGTATCTAGCTATTGAAAAGATCAGGGGCTAAAGTCCGGTTTACCTGGGGTTTGACTTTTTTGTTTTTGTTTGTGACGGAAAATTAGCTTCGGGGCTAAAATACTCGGGCTATGACCTCGAGTGATCAGGCCGAACGGCATCCATGGATGAACCAGCAGAGGAATGGCTGATCCGCACAGTCAACCAAAAGCCGTAGAAATGCTTTGCTTTGTTCATCTTGTGTGAAAGTGTAGAGACACAGTCGTACCATAGGAAAATCTGAGGACAGGCACTCACATGCCTGCTGTTAATGGGCTATACGTTTTTATATTTACATAAACATAAACAGCAAGATAAACTTAGATCGTCATCACGTGAATGGCTGATAAACTCTTGTAAGTATTAATGCTTATAAGACAACTATGTGACAGGCTACTGTGAGTTGTGTTTTTCTTCGTGATGTTAATAAACGAACATAATGAATTAAAGACATAGTGAATTAGGGATGTATCATCTGTTTGGACTTAGAGGATACAAAATACAAGACTTTTTGCATTTTTAGGTTTTTGATTGCTTTCACAGATTTTTATAAAATTGAAGTTATCCTTGTGGGGCATATATGTCCCTGCAACGTAAAAAGTTACTGCTTTTGTCGTATTGTGGGGAAACCCAGTCCCCACAATGTAATAATTACAAAAATGCATTTCAGATTGACTGGTGACTCTAAAGCTGCCTATGAATAATTCTGCCTCGCAGATTTACTGACATAAAGCTTGAAAATGAGGTAATAAATTAAAGCAGCATAATAGATCCAAATAAATTGTCCAAATAAATTGTGTCATTTCTGTTTCAGAAAAATAATAGAATAATAAAAATGATAATGGGAATTTCAGTAGTGACGAGTGCAAAGGGGGAAAAAAACTCTCTCCAGGGTCTTTATCGACTCACATTGCTGTGAGGACTCTTATAGGTGTGAAAATTGTGTCTTGCACATGTGTGAAGGGGACAGGATGGGGGGGGGGGGGGCAGGGTTGCCGATTTGTCTGAAAAAGAAAAATAATATCTCAGTGTCTAATTGCGCAGAAAATACTGCAGCTCACAGGAAAACAGCATCAGAGCTCTTTGTATATTCCTTTTGATTCCCTGATTTGTTAGACTGCTGACATCAAAGTATCATGTTTGGGATGAAAGCACAGTTAAAATATCACTTCAAAATCATGTGCCATGAAAACTGGGATGACCTGCTGAGCCTGTTAATTTCCACGTTACAGATAATTAATAACAGTTAGGAAAAATAAAAAGTATTGCCTGATTCTTCTTTTTAAAATATTATTTAAAATGCTACTATAGTTTGTTGTTTCATTCCGGCTGTGAAGCTTTACATAATTCATTCTGCCTTCTTTTATTTACATTTATTACCATTATCCTTTCCAGTTTCAGTGCATCTTAGTAGTATGAAATGTGTGCAGCATTGATTTAAAAGGCACTATAATAAATGCTATGTATGTATATTTATTGTTTCAAAATAACAGCAATTAATTTGTCAGTACTTGGGATATGAGTAACACTACTAACTGTTAAATGCTGTAGATTGTTTCTCGCAGTTTAGCTGTTGTTTGTTTACACATGAGAGTATTATGGGTAATCAGAACAAGGTGGCATGGTGGCTGAAGGGTGTGGAGCTTGTGTGCAGGGTGTGTGGAACTTCCATGTTCTCGTTGTGTTTTTGGGTTTCCTCCACCAACTTATTGTTCAGTTGGGTTTAAAGCCATCTCCAAATTTCCTGCAGTGCTGTGTGTCCTCCAAAGGACTGGCATCCCGTCCTGAGCATCCCGTCCTGAGCATCCCGTCCTGAGCATCCCCTGCCTTGTACCCTGCCTGGTGTCACCTGGGATACAGGCTCCAGGTCCCCCGTGACCTTGCCCTGGTAGATGGCTGGATGGATACACAGGAAGACGTGACGCAGGACGGGCACAGAACACGTGGTTCAATGTCAATTACAGGAAGGACATAAACACAAGACAGAGGATGTTTCAGTCAGGAAAAAGAGATTATAAGTCAAGCCTGGACACCAGTGCCAGGGAAAATAATCGAAGCTGCAGGATATGAAACGGGCATGAGGGAATCGGTGCAGGTTTACTGGGCAGAGAATAAAAAATCTAATTATAATAAGGAAGAAAATGCTCTCAATCACATGACATTACTCCTGAGACATTACTCCCATGGCTGCTTACTAAAGATACTGCCTGCCATTCAGCACTACACACGGTATTAGTATGGCCCCAAATATAGGCAATAAAGAAGAGATATTACTAGAGAATTATTATTAATTATTTAATTAATTACATGTATGTCCGTTGGGGCTAAAACTGAAAACAAGCGTAGGAAGAGGAGTGCCCGTGTGATGTGGACCGGGTCCGCCTGGGCTCGGGTGTAACCCAGGCGTAAAATGGAAACGGTAATCAGGCAGCTGACAGTAAATCCAGTTCCGTCTGTCAGCCGGGCCCTGTGCTATCATGCCTCTCCATTAAGGGAATGTCAAAAGCGATTGCAGAGTCTGCCCTTCAGGGGCCCCCGATGGCGAGATGCCATGTTACTGTCCTGTGGGGGGGGGGGGGGGGAGGGGGTGCTCTGTTAAAATGTAAATTGCTTTTGCTGACCCTGCGCAGCGCGTCGTGGCGGACGGCGGCATCCGCTGGCTCTCAAAGTGACCCCCGCCTCTGGGATGTGCCCCACCCTGCCCGCGGTTTCCCTCATACCGTAATCTGCTGCTCACCATTACATGCAGAGCAGGACGGAGGCCACACTAATGTTTTCTAAGTCAAATTGTTTTATATGAGCAATACAGTTGATTCGATAATCCCACTGTACTTTTGCAGTGTTTCTGCACTATGTCTATTATATATGCAATTTATAATTGATCTTTCAGATGCCACTATAGTTACTGTACTGGACAACTGTAATTTTACATCAAGTGTTTATAAGTGGCTGGCTATGTAGACTCACACCCAAAAAGTTGTGGGTTCAAATCCCATCCCCAGTTCTGCTTATATGGAATTTGCATGGCTGTTCCTCGCCTTCGCATGGGTTTCCTCCTGGTGCTATCGCAGAGCAAAAACTCCCAGGATGGGGAACTGATGTCCCTAAATTGCTGTGAGTGTGTGGGTTTGTGACCTGCAGTGCACTGGCAGCCCATCACTGAGGACCTGCACTGGATAAGCTGTCCTGGAAGCTGGTTATGGATGTTAGAGCCTCTTTAGGCACATTGTAATGAAGCACTGAAACATGAAAGTAAGAGCAGCAGATATGGCAAAAGATTTAAAACAAAAAACAGAGACTTTCAGAACGTACCCAGAGGGATGTTGCTCTTTTGAAAAAGTGGGTCACGCGTTCTGGGACGTCGCACAATGAAAATTAGACAGCATGGTTTTAAAAGATGGCCGTGCTTGTCACAACAAGCCAATTTAAGCTGTTTAAACATGATGCAAATTAAATCAAATAGGTTTCAGGTCTCCATCCATCCATCCATCCAACCTGCTAAACCACTGACCTTCCTGCAAGGGTTAAGGTTTTTTAAAGTCAAATATTTAGTATGATAAGCAACCCTTTTTATTGACAAACAAGGTACACTAGAATTGTAGTGACGTGCTTAATTAAACTTTTAATTAGTTATTTTTTTAACCTTTATCCAGGAAGACCTTTTGAGATCAATATCTCTTTTACAAAAGGACCCTGGTCAAAATTGCAGTGTGTCAACAGAAACAAAAATATAAACAGAGACAACAGAAGCGCACAATAACACAAAAATAAATATTAAAACAATTAAAGCAATGTATTTGAAAACAATTACATGAACCTAATTCAAATTTTACACCCCTTATCAACATAGATTTAAACACATCCACAGTGACAGGTGTTTGAAGTCTTAGAGCCTAATGGAGCATATTCCATGCAGCCCGAATAAACATCAAACTGGCCTTGATAAGCGTGGTGTGAACTTTGGGAACAAGTAAATGCAAGCAATCGCTAGACTTCAAGGAATAGGTACCAACATTGGACTGTAGTCAGGAATCACGGTTCCAGTTTGTTTTTATATCAAGCCCTGATTTCATCATGGCTTCCATGACTTAAGTGATCCTCTCCCCCACCCCCGTCCCTCATTTACTGAATATCCCCATCACCATCTCATATGCCATGATTTCAGCAGCACTCTGTTTGCTGGAAATGAAAACACCCACAAGGGACAATCAGGCAGCCAATCAAAAACCCGTGTCAGAAATGGGTGGGGCCACGCCCTTATACGGGCAGTCCGGGATGGCGGGATCGCTGTCAGGAAGGGAGACGCAGCCATCCCACCTCTCCCGCAGTTCCAGCAGTCTTCCGCTAATTGACAGCAGCTCCCTGACACCTGCAAATGATGAGCAATGTCCCGGAGATCTGTGGTTCCGCTATTCAGTGGTGGTAAAGTTAGCCGGCAAGAGGTTTTACTGCTGCAACCTCACCCCAAATTTTATCACCACTCTCTAGCTCCGGTCAACAAATTTTACCTCCCCCAGCCCCAGTCGGCAATATATATACGGTATTATCATAATACCGGTCAAGCACTGGCCAGCCCCCCCGCCCCCCTGGATGCCCCTCATCTGCCTCCCTGAATATGGGATGTCTGGATGTCTGGAGACATTATTTCACCTCACCCTGCAATTCACAGCTTTAGTTTTGGATGAAAAACAGAACATGTCACATGACATCTGGCGCTCTATATCCTCACCTTTCCCCTCAACCTCCCCCTTCTTCCCAGGATGGCAGCAGAGGGCTTTGAAATCTCCATTTACGATACTTCTCTTGGTCTTCTACCTCCCAGTCTCTGTTCCTCCATGCAGTCTCCTGCCACATCTCTTATTTAGATAAGTGTACCATCGTTCATAATCATTTGCTAGATTCCCTTCTCAGCTCTTTCAGTGAACATGACATCCCTCCTGTGCAAGATGCTGATCCAATGTTCTCATTCTGTGACAAGCAGCCCAACCTCATGTTCACACAGAAGCAGTAACACCTCAAGACTAGCAATAACTTCACATCACAGGTCATTTTCAGTCTTCATATCCTCCTCACTATCTCAGCCCAATCCAAAGAGCTTGTAAAAAGATTCCTCCTTCTTCTGTTTTTCTGCCTTAATGCTGAAGCTGAAGGCACCTGTCTGATATCTACCTTTCTCCCTCCCAGTCACAGATGCCAGCTCACACATCCTTTCACTTTTTACAGCTGCTTGTAGATCCTCCATGATGGTTATTGCAGTTCCTCTCTGGTTGACATCCCAAGTTCTGAAACCAGCTCATGAAATTTCAGGAAGTGACATCATAACCTTATAGCCTCCCACCTGTGTTTGAGTGTATGTATATCTTAAAAAGCAGAGCATGATGGGAAATGGGGAAAAAAGCATTCCAGTGTAGCTTATACTTGTATAAATGGTAATTAAAGCTTATTTTCATTAAAATAAAAGAAGCACATTGTTCTCCAGCAGTTTCCCTTAATACTGATGCTCAGCTTTTCCAGATGTTGCTGGCCATTGTGCATTTATTCATACTTTCATTTGCACTTAAAACGTGAGCTATAACATCCACCACTCGCACTTAATTATGACACGCCGATGATCAGCACAGGAGGAACAACAATAGCAAAAATCAGCTGAAGCACAAAGGCAGATGGAGCTCTTAACGTAGTAGCAGAGCCCTGAGTCGGTGCTCAGAGTGAAGATGCAGTGACAGAGTGAAGATGCAGTGACAGAGTGAAGATGCAGTGACAGAGTGTAGATGCAGTGACAGAGTGAAGATGCAGTGACAGAGTGTAGATGCAGTGACAGAGTGTAGATGCAGTGAGGTCCTGTCAACACCCAGCCAGTGCTGAGAGTAAATAAATAAACAGGCGCCAGGTGTGAGCGTCTTGTGGGACGGGTGGCACTTAATGGATGACTGGGGTCAGTGCACCTTAGTGACGCCGAGGCAACAAACTGTCTGTTCTCTCATCAGTAAATGTCAAGCGCAAGAGGACCATACAAAAGACATGGGAGTGGATGGAATGCTGAATGCAAAATCCCAGAAAGCATAAACCAAAACACTCCAAGGGTATTTGAATCATTTTTGTTTAGATTTTCCAATTATTAAGTTAAGATTAAGTACACCAGCCCTGGAGATCCAATGAAATGGTGTATCCTTTTAGGAAACTGTGCCACAGGTATAGCTGAGTAGATTGTTAGATGCGTAAATATTTTTGCATTAGGCACTCTATGTTAGCATGATAAACAAAACCATGGGATGCGGATGTAACAAGTTTATTTTTTTCATGGCTAGAAGGGAAGAGGTAGGGCTGACATGACACAAACAGCGACCAGGGGGCGGGGCAGTAATGAAGCATCAGCATTCACCTGAGAACCAATAGTATAGCTCCGCAATCTGGTCTCCAGGTTACTAGGGGGAAGCAAGCCAATACACACCCACTTATATACAGGGATGCCGTAATGGGGGGAGGGGTTAGAATGATTCCAAGGGCCCTCTGAGTGATAAGAGGCCTAGATTTGGAACATAAATGAATTGGTCTGGGTTCAGGGCCCAATATGATGTGCCTTCATGGGGTTCACAATCTCAAGTGATACTCCTGATGCCAGTCACCTGACCTTCTTGACCTATTTTCCCACAACGCCTCTAGTCACATGCAGTCGGATTAGCCTGAGCCAGCTGTGCCTGCTTAGTGAAAGTTTAGGCCTCGGAGCCTGACACCTTCAACAACTGTTTTAATTTATTCCAGCTTAATTACCTCCTCCATTCATTTAGCCCTTTATTACATCACCGAATCTTAAGATGGGAGCTGAAGTTAAGTGAGAAGGGGCTGGACGTCTTTCTAGAGCCCCATTGTAAGATGGGAGACATGCATCTAAGGACCAGATGTATTCATCTAAACCAGGAAGTTCACATCACCTTCATAACTCATTGCAATTTTAATTCATGCAAATCAGCACAAAAAAATGTCACCTCTCAAAGCGCTTCAATCTTCCTTTTATTATCTGCCTGAAGGGGTTTTTAAAGGCAAAAATAGGTGTAGGATTATACTTCCTTAACAGGCAATTATCACCGGACGCCTTATTTATGGCCCCCTGCTCACCCAGGAGAAAGAGAGAATAATAGATTTGTGAAGCTAAAACCTCAGGAGTCTGCTGGGAACAGGACAACAAAGACTGAAATCTCCTCAGGACCCGAGAGGCCTTACAAAAATATATATTTACAGGGAGCTGAATATTATAATATGGATATCAGCTGGATATCATTATTCCAAGAATACTTTATTCCTATTTGTGGCCATTTGAAATTCAGTTTTTGAAACCTCTGTCCCTTATGAGAGTTATGATGTAAATATTCACAATAACCATGCTGTTTATGTATTAAAAAGGTCAGAAAAAAACACAAATCCGCCAATATTTTTTCTTAATGTTTGATCATAACTCTGGCAATACTAGATTTTTGCGGATAGCTTTAAAATGATCTCAGACTTACTTAAGGATTTCTCACCCTATTCATTGTTAATCTTCCTCCTTCTACCATAAAAAAACTCGCAAACATAGTTCTCCTTTATGAGACCGTCGATTTGCCTGCAGACAACTAGGCTGGCCGCTCAGAAGCAAACGGGAGACCAGAGGTCTGGGAGGGAGTTTAAAGTACAGGAGCCAGGGCAATGTGCCTGACGGGGCTCATGGCGGGCGGCTCGAAAGGGAGACAGGCGAAGGCGAAAAGGTTAATACGGACGTCTTTCCTGCCAGAGCGGCAACACCGTCACTTTGCGGGGAGCAGCCTCAAGCACGGTGCAGCCACACGCTGGGCAGGAATATTTTAGAATATTAATTGCACACTTAGTATGCTGTTGTCATATGGTTTTCATTAGTATTCTATCAATTCAATGAGCCTTGAAAGACCCAGATGGTACGTCTAGTGCTTTGCCTTATACGGCAGCATTGTTCTATTTAGTGTCTTGGTTCTATTGGTCATATTTATGAATAAATATGTGCCTATATCTATAATCAATAATATATATTCACAACGGTAAAAATGATTGGGTGATTAATGTGTTTTTTCAGTACGTACATTCTAGAAGCAGGATATGGAGAACTGATGATGCAGAATTTATCACCAAGACCGGGGCAGTCCGACTTCCTATTCAGCGGCAAACTTTAGTAACCCTTTACGCGACGAGCACTCGTCTTTGCGGACAGAACTTTCTTTCTGAATTACTGCAGTGATTCTCATGACACACAATCTGGAGAGTTAAATGATGAAATCCACCTCTGGGTGTGGGCTGTGGGTGGGTTGCATGCAAGTTTCTGCCTTCTCCAAAAGTACCGTGATCTCCTCCAGAGGTCCAGAGACTTGCCTGTTAGGTGGATAGGTCACTCTGGCTTGACCTTAGGAAGAGGATGAGTGTCTGAGTTTATCTGAACGCTCAAGTTAAATTAATGTTCCTGTCCATGGCTTCTGGTGTCTTATGCCCTTCACATCTGGATCTGGATTCCATCTCTGCTTGTAGGTTACTAAAAATCGATGAACCGCTAGCTGGCATTTCTGCAGCATAAGATTTTCTCAGTCAGATTTCACTGAACAGGTCTGATTGCCCTGGGTTGGGGCTACTTGTCCGGTGCCCCGGGAGCATTTGTCAGGGGGATAAGGACTTTGCTGAAGGGCCCTGCAAAGATCTAGCTATTCTACAGAAAACGCAATTCAAACTGGCAACCAACCAATCACAGACATAGAGGCCTAACCCGTTGAGCCAAACACCACCTCCCCCCCATGCTTTATGAATCATATATCTACCTTTTACAAAAACACAGGGCTGCTCTTAAGGTCTGATTAGTGACTGAGGCGTCACTGAATTCCAACCCATATTAGAATGCAAACACAACGGTGATTAAACTGATAGGGTGTGAACATTTATGTATCTAGCAGACACTATCGGCCATGTACAGGCAAAGAAAGTGTGGTGTCATGGAGCAGGATCAGCCTGAACCCCAGCAGCATTTGAGGTCAAAGCAACACACAGCGGCACAACAGTATGATTACTCTGCCTGCCAGAGGACTTGAACCCACGACCTTCTGGACACTGGCGCAGATCCCTAATGTGCCGAGTTTTACTCTGCACATACATATGAAGCAAAAGCTGCTGGACCCCAGTGAGGTCAGCTGAGCTCTGCAGGTAAGATCGCAGTCAAACCACACAAAGCAGAAAGCATCTTCAACCCAGTGTAATAATGCCGCCAGCAACACTGGCAGTTGACAGATACGGCTCGTTGGGGGAAGGCATTACTCAAATGCCGTGTCTGACCTTGGTGGAGCTGAAGCAGACTGTTTTACAAGCCTGATTACAGCCTGCTAATAAGTCCAGCAGGTGGAAATATACGTGCAAGTGGAGTGCGGCAGCCGCGACATATAAATAAAATATTGTACTTTACTCAGCTCCTGGAGATAAAAACCTGACGGGGGACCAGAACGTCACAAACTGCGGGCAGAACTTGCCATGGAGTATTCGATTTAATGCGTCTGGATGAATTGATTGGGAACCTTATTCCCACCTCTAGAGTGGAATTCATCCTGCTGCTGTTTATACTGTATACACTCAGTACAACCTAGTGCTGCTTAAGCAACTGCGACAGTGTAATGAATATATTTACTTTATACTAACTTGCTATTCTTTCAAAAAGATTTCTTTTTCTTAACAAGGGCTATTATGAGGGAGGGACTTTCTGTTTACATTCACTATCACCCCACAACTCTTCCCAGTCCTACAGTTTTACCACAGCTTTACACAGGGGTGTAAGATCATCACTGAAGATTTATTTGTTTAGTAGATATCTGAGCTATGTGTTGTCCCCAAAGACTCTACAAACCGTGTGATCGGTGCTGCAAAAATAAGCTCTTTTCTGGGCGAATGTGAAGACGGTGGACGATGTGTCGGTAACTCATTAATGATGTGAGAGGAGCCTATGCATCTCTTTCAACCCGTGGGGGAAAACAAGATACGCCGGTGATGTGTTCAGATTTGGATAAGTGGTGTTTCAAGGCCATGACTACAAAATACTTCTTGGCAGTCCTGCCCTGACAGATATTCCTAGCAGAAATCAAAGAGGATCCCTGAAAAGGCTTCAAGTGGATTTTAGTTTCTTCATGACAAAGAGTAGGTTGGATTAAACAACTTTGCTCTCATCCTTGAAGGTGCAGCCTTCTAGACTTCAAAGGCCATTTCAATCTTGCATCATATGGGAGAATTTTGCAAAAAAAATAAATAAAAAATTAAATTAAATTAATATAAAGGTATGCCTCTGTACAAGGGCAGTTCTTGATAGATGTGTTTGCAGTTGGGTTGAACAGGTTGCATGAAATAATTTTAAAAACATAATAATAAATTGGATATCACACCTCCAGGGTTGCAGGTTCAACTCCATGTTCTTCATTTGATTGCTTGGATTTATTCCAGGTGCCCTGGATTCATTCCTTAGTCCAAAGGCCTGCATTTTAATGTAATTATTAAATAAATGTGTCGCAAGCACAGCATTATAGGGCTCCACCCTTTCTGGACTGGACTATGCCATCCATTCTGTCACACGTTTCCATGGTCTTGAATGGCATCCAATGCAGGGGCTGCCCTGGGCAATATGCAGACACTACAAACTCAATGGAACCCTGCACTGGAAGAACAATTAAAGGAAATATATACACTCACCTAAAGGATTATTAGGAACACCATACTAATACGGTGTTTGACCCCCTTTCGCCTTCAGAACTGCCTTAATTCTACGTGGCATTGATTCAACAAGGTGCTGAAAGCATTCTTTAGAAATGTTGGCCCATATTGATAGGATAGCATCTTGCAGTTGATGGAGATTTGTGGGATGCACATCCAGGGCACGAAGCTCCCGTTCCACCACATCCAAAAGATGCTCTATTGGGTTGAGATCTGGTGACTGTGGGGGGCATTTTAGTACAGTGAACTCATTGTCATGTTCAAGAAACCAATTTGAAATGATTCGAGCTTTGTGACATGGTGCATTATCCTGCTGGAAGTAGCCATCAGAGGATGGGTACATGGTGGTCATAAAGGGATGGACATGGTCAGAAACAATGCTCAGGTAGGCTGTGGCATTTAAACGATGCCCAATTGGCACTAAGGGGCCTAAAGTGTGCCAAGAAAACATCCCCCACACCATTACACCACCACCACCAGCCTGCACAGTGGTAACAAGGCATGATGGATCCATGTTCTCATTCTGTTTACGCCAAATTCTGACTCTACCATTTGAATGTCTCAACAGAAATCGAGACTCATCAGACCAGGCAACATTTTTCCAGTCTTCAACTGTCCAATTTTGGTGAGCTCGTGCAAATTGTAGCCTCTTTTTCCTATTTGTAGTGGAGATGAGTGGTACCCGGTGGGGTCTTCTGCTGTTGTAGCCCATCCGCCTCAAGGTTGTGCGTGTTGTGGCTTCACAAATGCTTTGCTGCATACCTCGGTTGTAACGAGTGGTTATTTCAGTCAAAGTTGCTCTTCTATCAGCTTGAATCAGTCAGCCCATTCTCCTCTGACCTCTAGCATCAACAAGGCATTTTCACCCACAGGACTGCCGCATACTGGATGTTTTTACCTTTGCACACCATTCTTTGTAAACCCTAGAAATGGTTGTGCGTGAAAATCCCAGTAACTGAGCAGATTGTGAAATACTCAGACCGGCCCGTCTGGCACCAACAACCATGCCACGCTCAAAATTGCTTAAATCACCTTTCTTTCCCATTCTGACATTCAGTTTGGAGTTCAGGAGATTGTCTTGACCAGGACCACACCCCTAAATGCATTGAAGCAACTGCCATGTGATTGGTTGATTAGATAATTGCATTAATGAGAAATTGAACAAGTGTTCCTAATAATCCTTTAGGTGAGTGTATAAAAAGATACAATCAACAGGCAGAATGTAATGTAGTGACAAACATCAGAAATCCACACTTCAAATATGTGGGATATTTGGGAATAGATTGTCATTAAATATTTATTCCTGGATGATCAGCCTGTACATGTTTTTAGGTGGAAAAGTTCAAGTCCAGACAATTATCTTAATACCTTACGGTAAGACTGCACTCAGCACACTTCTTGTTATACATTTTACTTTTTTTTGTATCGTGACTTGAAGGATGAAGGACTCCTGAGCAGCCATTTAAGAGAACAAGAGGAGGTTTTACTGAACAGAAAAGGGAAACACACAAGATCGCAAGGGATCAAAAAAGGAAGACGAGGATCAGGAAGGGCACAGACAACAAGAGGACTGACTTCAATTACTGGGCTGGGGCTGACAAGACAATCAGGTACTTAAATAGAAAGACTACCGAGGGGCAACAAGCAACGGGCGTAGCTCACCTGGGGCCATGTTGGGGAAGAGACAGGAGGGGCAGGTGGACATGCCAGGCAGCAAGTTACATTTTGTCGACATTGTTTTCTTCCATCCAACCATAGCTCTGTTAATCCAGAGACCATTGCTATTTTAGTCAAAAGGAACAAAAAAAATCCCTCTGCTGTCATAAACATGCACACATTAGAATTCACATGTGCTTTTGATTCTGCAGAAAGGAACTTTCTGATTATGACTTGTTAACACTTTAAAGGGTAACTAGGGAACTCTGAGTCCTTCTTAAGGTCTTACCTCATGTGCCAGCTTTCATCATACAGTAACAGAGGGAAAACCTATTCCAACCTAGATAACTTAGTTTGAAAGGTTTCCAATTTATTATTTAGGAATTTGATTGAACTGTTTGCCATCTACATCTGGGCACATATGCATTGGAAATCATTTTTATGACTCTTATTAAACAAGGTGCTTGATTTGTATCCAGTTCTTCTCAGTACGGCACATTCTGTATTTCTATCCTACTGTCTGCTTGATACACAACTGAGAGAGAAGCTGAAATGGTTTCGGTTGGTTCTGTTTTCAATTAGCCAATGCCCAGGCAGAGACAGGTGACATATCACTCTGGATTTCTCTTTCAGTATCAAGTGTCACGTTTTAATCTTGGCATTAAGGAGCTACCTGATACCTCGTTCCAGGCTAACACAAGCTATTTGCTTATGCAAATGGTGTGCGTCAACAAATATGCCTCGCAGTCATCAAGCTTCATAATTGGTGTCAGTTGTCTCATTAGCATGACCGCTGATTGTGTTATGTCACTGGCAGTGAAGCTTTAAGTCCCACAGTCATGGTCCCTGGAATGATAACTGATTTCCACACTGGCCCCTGTGTGAACTGGAGGAAGCTGTTAGCTTCTCTGATTACTGACATTGCTCTTTAGTCGTGAGGAAAAACACAGTCTGTGACAAATTGAAAAGTAAAGTTCTGGAAGCATGAGTGAGAGAAGTTCTGCTTCTCTGGCTGTTTGAAATTAAACATAGAAAGATACACATAATTACCAAATATGCACTGTGTCCTTTTCTGAGGTGCCTTTATGGATTTTGGGCCCCATGAAAGTATATCATATTGGACCCCCAACCCAAACCCATCCAATAATGTTCCAAGTATTTTAGGGCCCCGGGGCGACAGGGGTTAGGGTTAGGGTTAGGGTTAGGGTTAACCCCCACCCCCCATTACGGCACCCCTGGTTTTTTCCAGCAGAGGTTTTCTTCAGACTCAGATGAACTCCTATTTTCCTGCCTGTTAATAGTTAAAACCCCTCATATACAGCTGTTTGCAAGAAACAAACTTTTTAACTCCTGTTCAAGGGAACTGACAACATATTCCATATTTACAAACTGACAAAAACAAGAGTGAATTATAATTATTGTTCAAACGACTTGTATTTATATATTTTACATCACATTATTCTGGTCTAATCAAGAAAGCGTGGTCAGACGTTGATTAAGAACCATTTCCCTCTCGATTAATCTTGTCTGAGGACAGCAGGAACACAGCTAACCCTCAGGTCAAAAACACAAGGAGGTTTATCATGACATACAGTACATGAACAAAAGCAAGCTTGGGCACGATAATCCACCCAGTATTTGCATTATTTTTTATCCGTACATTTTTTATAATTTTTTTTTTGCATCTTGGCGTTCTCAGGAGAAACCGGGGAATTTCAGACAATGATGAATCACACCATTATAGAAAATAAATTGAGTTTAAGTTCAAAAGAATAAATTTGTCCAACATGAAAGTAAAAAACATGTCGTGTTCCCACCCACATCCAGTTTATTCCATAGATATTAATGAAAGTCCGTTCTTCATTATAATGCCTTATTTCACAGCTCATCATGGCTTGTGGAGGAATTTCTCATTTCAAAGCTCATTACCTTGGGTGACAATTAATTAATAACAGCAGCCTCAGGCAGAGTATATTCAAGGGTGGGCAGAGCATACTAACTAAACAATTTAGGTTACTGACGAAGATCTTGCTCTTTAATCAAACCGAATAGTATCGGGCATAGCAGGCTAACTATTCTGTTTGAAATATGACTACAAACGTTAAACATTTCAAACTCAGCGATACTGCTGAATTGTTCTGTTAACTTATAAGCTGTGCCCCTACTATCCTTGGTGTGATAATTAAATTCCAGAAAGTAAGTTTTGGCACCGAACACCAGGGCAAAGCTGAGAAACTGTTTATCCTTGGGGTGTCTCTCAACAGTGTCAGCGGAGAAACACTTTTCCCTGGGAAGAGAACATTTTCGAAAAAATAGGTCATTGTTCTCCTTTATCACATCCCGCTATCACCAATATCGATTTGAAGAAGATAGAATTTTCCGCTTGGGATCTATAGAGTGTATCTATCTCTCTATCTGTCTGTCTAAAATATAGACTGAGTTGAGTTTTACCTACAAGGTGGAAGAATTAAGTCAGAAAGGTTAAAGTTAGGCCTTTGTCTAAGAAAGCTGAAGATTCCATCACAGTCTAATACATTTTACATAGCTTACAAATAGTTGGGCTTCTTGCAGTGAATGCCGCCTCGATGAAGATGTTAGTCAGCCACTTTCAGGTACTTAATGCAGACTCATAAATACTGACATGAGTCTGCTTTATTAAACTACTTATTATACAAACTAATGCCAGGCGACAGGCTTTTTCCCCCGTCTCTACAGACACCCTTTCTCATAATTATCGAAGTCGCTCTCATTTCTGTCTGGCACAACCTGCAGAAAGGTTGACTGTTGAATTCTGAAGTCCTCAGCGTGCTAATTAAGATGCTTCATTTCTCGTTCAAGTAACTGTCAGATTAGCCAAGCTTGGCGATCCAGAATAAACGATGACGGCTTCTTCGTATTTAAACACTTGTTGGTGAAGCATGAAGTCATACGAAAAGGACAGACAACCCAGCGGGGGAAGAAATCTTTTTAAATGAACAGTTAAATGCAAATTTGTGTATTTCTTTTCTGTATATCCAGATTTTTCATGTCCTGCTCTCTTATTACACTGTCAATGTCACACTGAATCCTGTGAAATCTAGTTTGTTAATGATCCCCACTGACGACAAAGGTCTTATAGGGTGATAGATGCTTTTAGAATTTATGGAATTGTGACGGCAGCATATTATGAGCTTTTAGATTTATACATTATGTTATAATAAATGATTCATAACACAGTAGCTCCAACCCTTCCCCTCTTTTTTTACATTAATTTCAAAGTATTATCTGTAACGGACTATAGGTGTCATCTGTCCGTTCTACAGCTAATTACAGATGAGATTGGTTTTTATTTCCCTGGCATGAGCTTGAGATTTAGGAATATATCGTAGTTATTCCTCTGAGTGAAAATATATTCATTCAATTTAAACAGCCATTAATTAACAACCTGTAATGGCTAAAATAATATTGTCTAAATGGAAGTCCGTGAGAATTTATGGTATTGCTAAATAAAGGGAAACTAATGTTTTTTTTCAGAGACAATGTTAGTAGGGTAGACCTGAGGGCTTTGGGGTGAATATGTCTTTATTTGTTTTCTTCTATGCTGCCAAATCTATATGCATTAAACAGTTGCTCAAAATATTTCCCGTTTCATCAGCAAAGCTGTGAGGGACGCACATGATTTCTGAGAAATGAACTAAGCGAACCGATTGGGGTGGCGACGAGCCATGACAGCGATGACTAACAGAATAAAAGGCTGGCACTGAGAGAGGTGGGCCAGGGGCCGTAAGCAGAATGCATTACTGTGACAGTGATCAGTACGACAGCAGTTTCGGTAACACTGGCCCTGGAGAACATTGTGCACCTGCCCTCCCGTCCTGCAGAGGTGCTAAACCTCGCTGATTCCAAGGGCCTCTTCGCACATATTTCAGTATTTCCCAAATACAGAATAATATAAATAAAGCATCCCTTAAAACTCTATCTGTTACGTAGCCTACATTGTCAGTGCTTATATTGTGTGGCACTGCAGTAGGAGTCACAAGACAAGAAATAGATGCATATATGTTTTATTAGGCGTACTTATTTCCAGGCATTTTAAAATTAATTCATCGAAGAACCACTAATTTTGTTGAAATAAGTGCAAGCGGCAGAGCCTAACAATAAGGGGGGGGGATTATAATGGATTCTGAGTTTAGCGCCGAGTACATAAAAGGCTGAGTTTATCAGCCTCTCGGGTGCCAAGATTAAGGAACAAGCCAGCAGGAGCCGTTACCTGTGAGAGCCCCATCAGCACTGCTTGGCATTATTAGAGACGCAGGGCGCCCAGCAGAGGCACAAGCTGCGAGACCGCGTGCCTCAATGACTTCATCCCAAACTCTTGTAATTAGCAACTGTCCTGTCACACATCCGCGGGGCGGCACAAGATCCCGGCGAGTCCCAGGGCGGCGATCGCTTCCCTGACAGCACTTGCGAGAATGCCCGTGCGGTTTCATTAAATTGCAGTCTTCGGCTTCCATTAGTCCGGTGGTGAAGCTGGTTTATGAAATGTGACAGTGAAGCACCCCACAAACGACTGTAACCACAGTGGCTTTGATGATCTTTTTGTGTCACACACACGCGGTGCGTGTGATTGAATTTTGTTGACAGCTGCCGCACCGTTTCCTGCCAAAGCCTTCAGGGGAAATTTCTCTGTGGACGGTAGTGAAAAAATGGTGTGGAAACACTCATCGGTCTGGGGAAAAGCGGGACTGCATGGGGGAAATCGAGGCCTGCCTCGCAACTGTAAAAAGAGTCAAAATGAATTTTAGCAGGGGCATGAATTTCCAAGATTTGACCTAAAAAAAGACGTCTGTCTTGGCATATAATAAAGCGCCGAACAATTGAGAAACTTGATGTAGGTGTCTGTGTGTGTGTGTGTGTGTGTGTGTATACACATTCACACACGTACATACATATATATACACACAATATACATTCTAGATAGGCTATTGTTGAATTTGAATGATTCAATACAACCATATCTATTTCATATTTTTTTATTAATGAAGTCGGCTTTACTCCCTTCCAAGAAACCCCCAGCTGTCTCTAACAAACAATCATCGTATCTCTACCACTCAACTCACATCACCATTTATTTCAGGATCTCTTCGTATGGATGAGAAATCTCGAATTTTCCCAAGAGAGTTCAATAGTAAAAAAATGGCTCAACTACAAATGAATGGCTAATGCAAGGTTATTAGGAAACTAAAAAGCAATATCCTGCAATGTAGAAGGAGCTTACATATTACATCATGAACAAAGTGATCGGCTTGAAATTATTGTTAATCATCCGGCATTTTAGGATGATAAAGGTTAGGTGTTAATCCCCAAAGTCGATGTAAAGAGTATGTGAAATATTAGATGCATTGTAGGAATAATTATGTGGGTTATTAAGCAATCTGAGGAGGGATTTAAATAAAGTACAAAGAGAAATAAAAAGAGAGGGAGCGCCAAAAGACTGTAAAAGGTCATTAGGAGGTGAAGAGGAGAGTAGCGGCAGAGTAGATCCAATATATTCGTGTTAGACAACCAGTCGTTCTGAGGATATATGTACCTAAATGGAGAGGGGCACTGTTCCACAACCTATAATGCATTATTGGGTTTTCATAGGGCGAATAGGGCCTGTAACAAACTGAAATTAGATGACGTGTTGCAAGGGGCGTGGATCATGGATTATCAAAGCCCAGCGATGCCATTTGTGGGGACGGGGGGGGGGGGGGGAATGAGTCTTCCTGCCGATTACCGCATTTCCGTCTGCATTTGCCCTTTCATTCTGGAGGTGTTACCTGCAGCAGGGCTCAGAGCAGGTAGAGGAAGGCAGCCCGCACCAGACCCCCCCCCCACCCCCATAGGGTGCCAGCCTGCTCCCATGGAGACTAGCGGGAGTAACTGGGTCTTCCCTCTGACGCGTTCACTGCCTCACCTGCCTTAAGTGAGCTTTTTACATGATCAGAAAGCCACACGCACAAAGCCGGCGTCAGATCCCGGCTCGCTCATCTGCAGTGGGGGGGGGGGGGCTCTCAGCGCCGCTACCACATGGACAGCAGTAAGATCATCTCCGATTTTCTGCCGTATATCGAGAAAATAATAGGAGTTTTAAATTTTTGTTTCCAGCCCACACAGACATGCATAATGTTAACAGCAAGAGAGAAACACCTAGGGATCATTGAATAAAGTGAATAAAAACCGAGGGACTTTTAGTAAATTAATATCACATGAAGACTGAAATATAGGTAACAAATAAAGTAACGGAATAATCCCCATTTTCATGTGGATTGTTTTTATTAAATATTTCTGGGAGATATACTGTATATCCTGTGACTGTATCAGGCCGTTTTCCTGCCATTTGGCAGGATTTCCTGCATGCAGATTAAAGAAGTTTTTAAAAAAAAAAATCCCTCTGTTCACATTTAGTTTTATAAAGACATATAAGTGACTGGAACTCAGAGGTGATGCTCGTGTTAGTAAAGCGACGGTAAGGTTGTGTGCAAAAGCATGTGTGTGTGTGTGTGTGTGTGTGTGTGTGTGTGTGTGAGAGTGTGTGTGAGTGTGTGTGTGTTCGTGTGTGTGTGCGTGTGTGTGTGAGTGCGTGTGTGCCAAAGCCCGACATAGGGCTGGCTTAGGTGATCTGATACCGCATCCGGAAGAAGAGGAACGATGGATTGGCCTGATGAATTTAGACACAGTTGTGTTTTTATCACATCTTGTCATCTTCAATCTGTTGGAGGAGGAGCAGATGCGGCTCTCAAAGCACCTTCGGGAGAGAGGGCCGTCTTGTTTCGCCTCGTGACCAGTGTGGCCAGACAGCCCTCTTACTGTTATTTTTTTTCCCCCATGAACTGACCAAACATTTTAGTGGCAACATATAAATAGACCAATTAAATTATGTATTAGTGACTTCAAGGGGACCGTGGTGGCTCTGTGGGTCCCATTGTGGCCTCACACCTCCAAGGTCATGTGTCTTGTGATGGACAGGCATCAGAGTGTGCCCTGCCCAGTGCATTCTGGGATGGACCCCAAGCTAACCATGAGCCCGCAGAAAAGATCAAAGGAGTGGGTAGGTTGGTTAGTTTGTTAATTACTAGGGATGGGTGATACCACTGGTTTTCTTTTCAGTCTGATTTGATTCAAAACCATGGTTGGTATTGCTGACTCTGATATTTGGTAAATGTTACCCTGATATGCTGACACAGGGGAGATGTGCTGGTGGATTGATTGTCCATTTCACAAGTAACTATTGTTTGGGCCCCAAAAAATCTTCCCCTTTCTCCCCCCTTAGGGGCAGCCCTGCCTGATAGTAGTTCATGTTTATCTCCTACAAAGGTCCTTCCAACATTTAAGTACCAGGTTAAAAATTATTCATTAAAAATTATTTACAAATTTAAATTTTAACGTTAGAATCGATTATGAAAATGAAACATTCAGATCAAAAGAATTAATATTTCAACATCCTTATTAATTACTTATTCAAATGGTTGCTGAATATCTTAATAATTGGTATAAAGATATAATCTTAATGCCGTCACACTTGATTGCGGCAAATCCATTATATGTGCCTGTGTGTTTTAAAATGCAGTGGGATGAAAATAAGAAATAAATTAAGCATTTTAGCTGGATAATTTCTTTTATTTGGATAGACCCAGACTGTGCTGCTATTATTGGAGCTGAGTCAAGTGTTCCAGATAAGAGAAAACCAAATAAAGGAATTGATTAAAAAATGAATAGAAACCCACAATCCTAGTATTTCATGAAAGTTAATACCCTGAACAGCTGAGGAGAGGAGAGGATGGAGGAGGGAGTTACACTCAGGCAGATACGACTTGTTCATTATCGAGGTTGGACAAGGCGTTTCACCTCCACCCGAACCCACTCCACATCATCTGCCATCGCTGTGCTGGGAAGCTCTGCCTTGCTGTCCTCCAGACGAAGCCTCCCGCGGTTATTTAAAGAGCGTTCCTCTGCGTTATTTATGAGAACGTGCCGAGCTGGAGCGCGGCCATTACTCACGTTAAACTCGGGAGAGAGCCAGCAAACCTGATCTTTCATTTATAACTTCCCGGATCCAGAGGAAATGAGGCAGCCCGTGCTAAATTCCCCTGATTTGTCATTTTTTTCTTCATTAGTACATTGTTTCTTTGCAGATGAGGGGGGGATCTGACCTCTTGACTGTCGGACACGCGTTCTGCTGGGGGCTCGGGGTTATGCGAGTTCTTCATTGGCTGGACAAAGGAGGGAAAAGAGTCCATTTGCTGCATCTCTGTGCTGCCTGTTTTGCAACACCACCGATAACAGTACCCAGCATGCCTACTGAGTTTTTCACTCCTTCTGTGAAAGAAATTAAAAAAAAATATATATATCTGATTAAAAACACCTGAAAGTCAAGAGAAGAGAGAAGATGATCTGCATTTCAAAGTGTGAGAAAATGCACATTTAACTGTCCTGCTTTTGGCCGTTCAAACACCACTATTTTGTTTTGTGTCTAAATTACAATGGGAAATTGACAGCAGCAAGTAACACCAGGCTGAACAGAAAGAGAAGAAGGGCTAAAATATTCCTCAGATTAATCTTAGGGATTTTACTACTATAAAAGGCCAAAAAAACAGACATGAAATAGTGAAACATTTGGGCTTCTTTCATTCAAAATAAGCAGCAACAGTAGTATTCAAGAAGAAAACTTTGTCATTTTCATAAGCTGACATGACTAATAAACCATCAGACGTTAAATAGTCCCACATGAAAACTTTTACTGTTTAAACATATATTTGCCTTTGTAAATTTTGTTTCAATGGACACTGAGAACAAATAGTTCAGGAAATAAATAAGTGAAAATTGGAATGTGAGGAGTCAATGATTTTCACTGCCCTCTGTTTTGCTCTGGAGGTAAGCAGATTGCGGCTGTTGGACAGGCTCACTCCTATGGCCCTTTCTGTAGATCAGAAGATGCTCTGTGACCAGTGTGTGTCCTGTTTACTGGCAGACCCACACCAGACTGGAGGTGTCTAAGACAGTCTGAGTTGCAGCTCTCAAGATAGGATGAATTTTTATAGTTGCCGTAGGAATCACATTCTCTGCTGGGCCTTTTTGGCAGTTGATGTTGGCTGCCCACTTCAAGTCCTCTGAGAATCCTAGGGACTTCAAGGTCCCACCGTCATCACCATGTTGTCCTGTACAGTAAGAGGGTGCGGAAGTAGACTTTCTGAAGTCAACCACCATCTCCACTGTTTAGAGTGTGCTGAGCTCCAGGTTATTTTTTCTGCACCTTTTTGTGAGCCGTGCCATTACCCATCTCAAACAAAACCAGTGACTGTGGGTTCATCTGCACACTTCATGACTTTGACTTAGGGATGGAGCATTAGGTATGCAGATTTTTCTGTGTACAGAGAGAAGAGAGATAGAGATTGTATACATATTGGTGCTCATGTAGCTGTAGATAAATCTAGCTTCACCAGTTATTTTGTACCTATCAGAAACTTGGAGAAGTTTAGCATGTAACAGTTCTGAACTGGTTGTATTAAACACCAAGTCTAAAAACAGCATCCTACCACAGGCCCCCTGAACAGTAGATGGATGTAGTGTAACCATATGTTGACGGGTGTAGTGTAACCATATGTTGGCGGCTGTAGTGTAAGCATATGTTGACGGGTGTAGTGTAAGCATATGTTGACGGGTGTAGTGTAAGCATATGTTGACAGGTGTAGTGCAACCATATGATGATGGGTGTAGTGTAACCATATGTTGCCGGGTATACTGTAACAATATTTTGACAGGTATATTGCAACCAAATGTTGATGGGTGTAGTGTAACCATATGATGACGGGTGTAGTGTAACCAAATGTTGCCGGGTATAGTCTAACCATATGTTGATGGGTGTAGTGTAACCGTATGTTGACGGGTGTAGTGTAACCGTATGTTGATGGGTGTAGTATAACCATATGATGACGGCTGTAGTGTAACCATATGTTGGCGGCTGTAGTGTAAGCATATGTTGACAGGTGTAGTGCAACCATATGATGATGGGTGTAGTGTAACCATATGATGATGGGTGTAGTGTAACCATATGATGATGGGTGTAGTGTAACCATATGTTGCCGGGTATACTGTAACAATATTTTGACGGGTGTATTGCAACCAAATGTTGATGGGTGTAGTGTAACCATACGATGACGGGTGTAGTGTAACCAAATGTTGCCGGGTATAGTCTAACCATATGTTGACGGGTGTAGTGTAACCGTATGTTGATGGGTGTAGTGTAACCATATGATGACGGGTGTAGTGTAACCGTATGTTGACGGGTGTAGTGTAACCGTATGTTGACGGGTGTAGTATAACAATATGTTGGCTTCAGCATCCAGAGATTGGGTGGGGAGCTTATGTGACTTGGATCTTCTGTGCTGAGCTGAGTTCAGTTTTTGCCCTGGTCTTTGTTTCACTGCTTCAAGCAGCTGCTCCCCTTTGAGGACTGAAGCCACACTCTTTGACATTCTTTGCAGACCATCTTGCCTGATGGGTGGCAAGTTGGAAGGGACAGGAAGCCCAGCAGAGTCACCTTGTTACTCCTCAGTACCACCACATTAACCCTGTACCCAAGAGCTTGCGACATGGGGCCACGAACAGAATCACAAATGAATTCAGCTGTGACCCAGGGTCTCAGCTCAAATAAATCTCTGCTGTCCCTCACTGGGTATATTTCTTTGTTTTACTTCTCTCTTGCTGTATTTGTTTGCCTAAATTTACAAACTGTATTATTTACCTTGAATTATCTTGTCCAGTGGGGAAGATGTATGATACTTAGAAAAGCTTATTTGGCAGAGATTTTAGCATCCATTCAATCTTCACCATTAGGAGAATGTTATTCGAATATTATTAAACTGACTGAAAGCCCCACGAACACGTAATTCTATATGGCCAATTTCCATTCGCCATTACAAAATCAATACCAGGAGATTGTTATTTACTTCACACAGAAAAGGAAAGATTTGGTAAAATCGTCCCTGCAGTCCTGCCATTAATATACATGTAATATTTTTAGAGGTAAAACCGTTTTTCTCTTTGCAGTGTGAATACATTATTAGGTCTTTACAACATGATTGAAGTATTTAATTATTAACGCCAATAGATTATTTTTAGGTTTTATGAATATTGTCAAATATTATGGGGCAGTAGTGATGTATTAATTATTTTAAGTATCTGTGGATATAACATTAGTGTAGTTAGACTCTGTTTATTTGGCATTTAATTCTGTTTGAATCAGTATACCCATCCATCCATCCATCCATCCATCAGTCTTCCATATCACTTATCCAGTACTGGGTCACAGCAAACCTGAAGCTTATAGCAGGGAGCACTGGCCACAACTCAGCAGACGTCTTGGACGGGATGCCAGCCAGTTGCAGGCCATATACTTACACACAGTTGCTCAACTAGGGCAATTTGAAGACATTGACTCACATAACCGTATCTGTTTTGGATTTCAGGAGGATATCAGAGTCCCCAGAGAAAATTCACACACACACACACACACACACACACACACACATGTAGGGTAAACATATCCTTATGGGGACCGCTCATTCATTTCAATGGGAAAAATGCTAACGCTAACCATGACAACCTTAACCCCTACCCTGCCCTAAGCATAACCATAAGTAACCAAACAAAATACAAGAGTTTTTGCATTTTTAGTTTTTTCATAGCAGTCACCGATTTTTATAAAATAGAGTTTTCCCTTATGGGGACCAGGAAACCGGTCCCCATAAGGGAAAAAAAACGGATATTTATCACGTTATGGGGACATTGTGTCCCCATAAGGATAGGTAAACCCGCTTGCACACACACACACACACACACACACAAGCTGCCCACACGGACTGAGATGGGTTTCAAACCCTTTACCCTGGAAGTGTGAGGCATTCCAATGACACTTTGTTTTTCCTGTTGATAGATTCACAATATAACATCTTTGAATAAGTACAGTGGGCTCCATACTGATCCTGTTCTTCTTATTGTAATTTCAATATTACATGTCTGCTATTACATGTAATGTAAATAAACAGCTTAAACAGCATGCAATGAAATAACGGTAGCCTTAAACCAACCGCAAGGTTGAAAACTCTTCCCTGGCTAAATCTGATTTGTTGTAAATTACCTAAAACTGTGGCAGCGTCTCATTAAGTCTCGGCATGTGCTCAAATGCATTTACATTTTTAATCCTGATGGTCCATGCAAGATTTAAGTGCAGTGGGTTACATCCGCTATCCTCATGACAACAAAGCCCCATTTTCTCGCAGAGGATCTCGTCAATCTCGCCGTTATCTAGGTCAGCTGAAAAACAAGGTTTTGATAAAGATCTGAGAAGGTTGATATTGAGAATGAATCCATCGCTGGAAGCAGAGCCAGTCTGCAGACCTCTGGGGTCTGGATCAGACAAACAGCTAACGGGTCTCTGGAACTAAAGAGGTTTTTTATCTGTACAGTCAAGATGAGGAATGGTCAATTCCAGAAGGGTTAATTCTGGTGACGAGTGTCTGGACCAGACCGACTACAGCGGTTGGATTTTTTTAACCTGTATGTAACTTTTCTTCAGCTTGTGAACAGCCACCAACACATTACCTTGCTTTTCTGACACATCCCCATATTGCATCTGTAAAAATTTCATCCTGCCTATATTAGCCAGGCGATGTCTGTATATTTCTATATTCAAGGTCTGCGATGCAATAAACAATCCATACCATATTTTACTGTTAACTATAAACTTGCCCCTATTTCTGCATTACTACCAGTCTCAATCCCTTCTTATTCAGCAGTGGTTACTCTCTGTTAACCAGTTCCGTTCCTGTTAATCTGTTATCTCTTCCTCTCATTGGCCACTGGGATCCTCCTTGGGATGTAAATGACCTGTAATAGAATAGAATAGAATAGAATAGAATAGAATAGAATAGAATAGGGGCACTTAATTCATGCGAGTAGGGGAGTTTTCACATATCACATATTAAGGTTTTGGGGTCCGAGCGCAGAGCGAGCCAGTATACAGCACTCCTAGGGCAGCTGGGATTAAGGGCCTTTCTCAAGGGGCCCAATGGTGATATGATTACTATGCCAAGAGATTACACTATGCTACATCCCGGAATATAAAACCTTCCCTATCTCTCACATCAATTTCAAATTTTTGTTGCCTTTCTTGCAAAGGATTAAGGGGTGAATTTTATTTTATAATGTCTATCTGGGCATTATGTGCACAGAATTTAGCGTTTCACTGCTAGTGGTAATTAAATGTCATAGGCTGTTTATATGTAAAATTCTCAGATGTGTGTAAAAATACAAATTTTTTTTTGTCTTGAAATTTCACTGACTGCAGAAACGTGATGATGAATGTAATGAGTGTTTATTACGTCTGGCTCTGGGGACACTTAGCTGGTCTGAACATGTAATCGGGAGGTTTCACCCAAACCATTTGTGGGAATGTTCTTAACAATTAATTCCGATGGGATGGCTCTGAACAATGAATCTTACATCATAATTTTCTGCTTATTGCACATTAAAACGAACATGTATGTGTAACACAGTCCCACCTTATATCAGCATCAGTCAGACATTCAAATCACAGTATTCAGATGCTATATAGAGACTTTTTTCTCTTGCTCTGATCGGATTAAAAGCCCAAAATATCACCATAAAATAGAAGCTTATAAAGTAATTGCTCAGATAAGAAAGAAAAACCACCATGAAGCAATTCTCCAATGGAGCACAATTCTACATTAAAATTACAGTGCAGTGAGGACAACTGTGGGCTCAGATATTTTATAAGTGACTTTGGGATTTCCATCTGTCATGCACTTTATATTTAGATGATCTTTATTTTGTACTTCTGATTAAGTACTGATGACAGTACAGTAAACACATAACACACACTCATACATATTTATATTTATATCTTCATTTCTATGGGAAAAAACTTAATCCCAACAATGACAACCTTAACAAAGCAACCAAACAAAATACAAGACTTTTGACATTTTTAGTTTTTGGTTGCAGTCACAGAGAACATTCGGTCCCCACGATGGAGAAAATACAAACCCACACAGAGACACAAAAAAATCTTTAGCCCAGAGTGATTGTAAGTCAATGGAATATGGGCGGAATGAGTGCACAGAGAATTGCAAAAAACTAGATTAATTTAATAAAAAAAAAAAAATGCTGAATCGTAGTCCTTGCAGCGGTGCAACAGCACTGTCCAACACTTACTGTAAAGCATGGCAGTATCAGAATGATGCATTATTTTAAAAAAGGAAGAAATACTAGGCTGACAATGCCACAGGTTAAGCTACCAATAAATACATTTAAAAAACAACAGCTAAATTACAAAGTGGGGAAAAACACTGGCAGCCTGCCAACATTAAAGTGAATGGGAGCAGCACAAAGGGCAGCATAAACACATTCAGTGTTTATGATTTATGGTTATTGTGAAATATTATGGGGCAGCATGGAAGAGTAATGGATGGATGGATGGATTAGTATACTGATTCAAACAGAATTAAATGCAAAACACAGAATCTAACTACACTAATGTCATGTCCACAAATACTTAAAATAATAATACTGAAAAACAGCGCCCCCCCCCAGACTCCAGGTCAATGGAGGCTTCTTGCCACTGTTCTGCCTCGTGTCATCACAGACCACATGGCGCCAATGTTAACTGAACTGTAGGATAAATGGTGTGTGGTCACCTAGAGACCTGATCTAATTCTGAAAACCGCAAGGGAGAATCAGCTCAAACAATGAAGAAAACTCAGAAACTCAAAATCCAAAGCACAGAGGCAGGTACATAGAGCATCAGATACTTCCATAGAACTACACTGCCATTTGCCTTCAAGAGAATGGCTCGTATGAAACATTCTCCCTCAGTTGTAAGAACTCTCAAATATAAATTTCAGGGTCTTCATCCAACCATGCAGTTAAAATGCGAAAAGCCTTTAGGCTGCATTTCTCTCTCCATGATCTGTGAGCCAGACAGGTTCCCAAAGTCAATGAAGATTGATTGGAGTTTCCAAACCCTACATTTCCAAAACCTTATGCTACTCCACACCTCTATCTCAGAGTCATGTGACTGGTTCCATAATCAGTATGTAATGCCACTTTCAGAGACTGATGGAAATAACTTGGAAACTCCTACATCCTGTTCTAGGAAGTGTGTTTCAATAACCCAGTCATCCTCTATTCCTGTTTAGATTCATTCTGAGAAATCTGATTGGCCAGAGACCCATTAATAAGTGTCCCTTGTACAATGTAATATATACATAATATATATACTAGGGCTGCACGATATTGGGAATAAATCACATTGCAATATTTATTCTTTCTGCAATATATATTGCGATATTGGGATTTAAAAAATTCTAATTAGTTCAATAGCTCTATTGCAGGGGTATTCAACTAAAATTTAAAGAGGTCCAGTTAGATAAAATTTCTTGAAGCAAAGGTCCGGAAGATCATAATGTCTAACTATTTAGTGTGATGTATATTTAAGTAGCATATCAGTTGTATCAACATTGCATGTAATCAGTACCTGACTGTCAAATCAAATTAATTCAGTGCAATTCAATTCGAGATGTCTGAACACACATGTAACAGTTCTTACCTTGTAAATAGTATGCTTTTGTATTTAACCATGTAAACACACTTTTGACGTAGCTCATTTTAGGTTTATAATGGAATAATATAGATTTGCCGTAAAATTTCCTGCTCAAGTCTGAAATCATGAGTGGCGTGCCAGATGCTGAAAACGTACAATTTTTGTTTCACCTGAGTTGATCTATATAACAGATAATATTACTTTATACATATGTTAAAAAGCGGAAACTTCCACGAACATGAAATCACCAATAAACTATGTCTATTTATCCAACATGTTATATAATACATACTGTATTTGAAAACTTTTCAGCTATATGATTTCAGGAGAGACCAGCCACTCTCTTAGGAACATTACGGATTTTTGGTTGCGGGTGTTCGCTTCGCTGCTGTTATTAAGCAGCCACTCTGTTAGGAACATTACGGCTTTTTGGTCGCTTTGCTGCTGTTATTAACACTAATGGCACATTAGCGCAGACAAAGGGCTGCATACAACGAACTACGCTTCGCAGTTAAAGGCGTTTGACGTGCATTGGTGTGGGAAGCGGCAGTTGTAGTGCTAAACCACTACCGAAAGGACTACAAAAGCTGTGGCGGTTAAAATAGAAGGGCCCCATCAAGTTTTAAATCATAACTTTCTGTTTTGGCGCGGTCCGCCTGTTAGTGACCGCTACTCTATTGGTATAATTAATCATTCTAGAAAGATTGACCTGATTTAGCCCAAATATAATGGTAATGATAACTTAATCAGTACTAAACAGAGCATGAGCATTAAACTATGGAAGCTTATCGCATATGAGAGTTAACATGAGTGAGAAAATAACGCTGAGTTAAATGGTTAGAATGTTTGTGCATGGTGGTTCGTTCTGTGATCGACATGTTTGTTAGCTGCCGGTGCAAAGCTGCGTGTCGACTCCGTATCCAAAAACCTTTAAATTGATTTAAATTATGTTAGACAGACTTTTGTGGATTGTTTAAGAATAAGAACAGTGTGACATTTGTTAGTTCAGCAAAAACACCAAAAGCGTTGTCCACGCCGCTTAATTTAATTTGCGTTACTTAACATCGAACATCCTGCGATGTGACTATTGCACGTGCGTACATCGCGATGACGATGCTGAAACGATATATCGTGCAGCCCTAATATATACTGTATATTAGTGCTGTCAAACGATTAAATTTTTTTTATCAGATTAATCACAGGGTTGCTGTGGATTCATTTTGATCAATCACTATTAAATATCATTCATTTTTAATCTATATTAATCGCATTTCATTTTGCATGAGCAAACAGACTCAAGAAAAAGGAATATATATGCACTTAACATGTTTACTGAACATCTTGAAGACGAGTCGGATGCATTCCATCTGCCACAGAAGTGCAATACCATGGACCCATATCAAAAAGCAAGATTTTTTGCTTAGCCGGACAACTTGTCGGATTTAAGGTACCTCAGTTTAAATGGTCTTTATCTTCGTACACTTACAGTTAGCCCGAACTACCGCAAATCCGACAAATAATCCGACTAATCATGAAATCCAATTCCAGACCGGTTAATTGCCATTGTTAGCAATTTCACTTGATAACACATTACGCGCGGTGCTTTACGTATAAAACTCCGTAGCAACACGTCCACAGATAAATTGGACGGTATAGTGTGTGCGACCGATTTAATGAGCCACAAAAGAGAAGTAATGCTTAAGCAGTATAAAACTACAACTTTCCCTTCTGTTGATAAAAGGAGCAGCCATCTTGGATTCTGAACTCCGGATCCTCTGTGCTGCTCCGAGATATTTCTCGGCTCTCTGAGAAACGGGAGCGCGCATGTCGTCACTTCCGGCTTCAAAACTCATTCAGAGGGCAAATGGAACACACCAAAACTGCCGAAATGGGTTGACAGACACATTTCAGGGATTTTGAGTCATTCTGCACTGCAGATGGGTTAATTGCGTTAAAAATTTTAATCAGATTAATCATGATGATGACAGCCCCAGTAATATATATATATATACCGCAACCGCGCAGCCGGCGTCACCAGCAGCCTCCATATTCCAGGGTCGCCACCTGGGGTATGTGGGAATCCGGGCCATTCTGGACGCTATCCTGCGGGTCCCGCGATCTCTTAAAGGGACAACGCATTACCGGGACGCGCCGACCCTGGACGTGCTGGACGAGGTGCCCGACGTCCCGCATGCTGCCGCCGCTCTGCCCGCGGCCTCGCCAGCTAACACCGCTAGGCCCGTGGCCCTCCTGCCTGCCGACGCCGCTACGCCCACGGCACCGATTGCTGCCGCCGCTTCACCCGCGACCCTGCCTGATGCCGCCGCTACGCCCGCGGCCCTGCCTGACGCCGCCGCTACTCCCACGGCCCTGCCTGACGCCGCCACTATGCCCGTCCTGCCTGCCTCGCCCGTCTCGCCCATCCTGTCTGCCTTGCCCGTCGTGCCTGCCTCGCCTGTCTCGTCTGCCCTGCCCATCCTGCCCATCTCGTCAACGCCCCCTGTCTTGTTTGTCTCGCCTGTCCCGGCAGTAGGCGTGCCACCTATAGACACGTCCATCGTCCCTGTGGCTCCGTCCTCACCCAAAGTCCCCGAGAGGGTCCCGGACTGTGGGACCATCTCTCCTCCTCCCATGCGGGAGGAGGAGGAGCTTGAATGGCACCCCTCGGGGATCTACTTGATGGCTCCTAAGGACATTAATGATGGACTGACTCCTCCATGATCGCTTCCACATAGTGGAGCCCGACCTGGTCCGCGTATGTCAGTTTCCTGGAAAGGGAGAGGTCACAGACACAGGGACCAGGTCCCTCCCGCCCTGCCCCCTGGCTTGCCCGTGCGTCCCCTGGCTGTAGCTCGGTGGCTGCCTGCGGGTCCTGCTCTGGCTCGGCTGTCGCCTCTGGGTCCCCCTCCGGTGCCTCGTCGCCCGCCTGCGGTCCCTCCGGCGATGCTTCGTCGGCCGCCTCCAGGTCACCCTGCTTCGGCTTGGCATTGGATGGCGCCTTCCCCAGCTCCGGCTGCGCTATCGCCTGCCGTGGCTTCCCCCTCCTGCTTGCCTGCGCCAGTGTCTCCTCCTGCTCCCTCCTCGTCTCCCCCGGTGTCCCCTGCTGCTTCCTCCTCGCCTCCTCTGTCGGTCCCTCCGTCTGTCTAATCATCCCCTGTGTGGTCCCCTCTGGCTCCGGCCTCCCGTCCGCCTGTGGCCCCTGCGGCTGCCTTCCCTCGCCCGCCTGGGTTCCCTCGGTCTCCCCTTGTTCCTCCGTCCTTTCCCTTCCTGTCTCCTGGTTTGTTCCCTCCTGGTCCCTTTGTTCCTCCTGTTTCCATCCCTCGTCCCTCTGTGCCTCCTCTGTTTGCTCTTGGTCCTTTTGTTCCTCCATGTTTTGCTTCCCCGGCATCTCCCTTTCTGGTTTGTCTGTCTGCATTCCCTGTCTTGTGTCGGGTTCTGTTGTGGCTTTTGCCCTAGTGCCTGTTCTGTGTTTCTGTCCTGTTTCCAGTGCCACGTTGATGGTCTTGTTTTTGCCTTCCAGGTCCTGTTCCCCCGGTTTCGTCCACCCCTTCCCTTGGATGCGCCCGGAGTGCGCGATTGGGGGGGGTTCTGTCACGGCCAGCCCCTATCACCTCATGTGGACCACGCCTCCTCGTTAACCCCATGTGGAATCCTCCTGCTTACCTGCTGTTTCCGTTTCCTGCTCGTTACCCAATGTATTAGTCTGTGTTCTGTTTGGTATCCCATAGATCGGTCATTGTATATGTTATGGACGTTCGTGTTGGTGATTCCCCTGTCTGCCTGTTTCCCCTGGAATAAACCCCTTAGTACCTTTATCTATGCCTTCACTCCCTTGTTTGCCTGCTTGCTGCCATCACACACACACACACATATATATATATACTGTATAAACTTTTCACATATATATATATGAAAAGTTCTTCAATAGTTGTCATCCATAAGAACAGGGTGGTGATTGCACCATCATTTCATGACTGCATGCTCAGAATAAATTCAACACGTTTTGGATTAGTCTTATTTGCTGGTTAGGTTGGCTATGACGCCACACGCACACAGAAGAGTGCTTCCCCTTTAAGAGCCTCTCTGTTTTTGTGTTTTAGCTCAGCCTTGTCACAGAGCCTGCTGACTGGCTCCCCTTCGCCCCTGAACACCATGGGCAAACTTCCTCCTCACCGTTCCAGCCTCCCAGCTGCTTGACCCGGTCTGCCAGGATGGATGACCCTCCACAGAGCAGAACACGGCGGATAATGAGCATCCTTCCAGACAAGGTAGTACAATTCCACCAAGTTACAACATTTCTCCGGACACCAATGACCTTTTAGTGACAATTACTTTCATAATCCCTGTCCCACCCCATGCCCTTTAATGAAGTCTGTCTCTGTTACCCCCACTAACAGTCTTGTCTGGTCGCTGCATTTGGACATAAACGAAATGTTAAACTAAGCCAGAAAATTAGGTTTCCCTGCTATCAGTCAATAGGACAATGAGGATTGGGATGAGAGAGAATGACTCCTGAACCCCCCCTCCCCCTCAAAATGGCCAAAATTTACCCCTTTGCAGCACCGCACAAGTGACATGGGGAGACAGTTCCTCTGATGGCATTTTATACAACATACGGTGCATAAAGATTTCCATGTGATGTCCAGGTCAGGCATGCAATGCCTAGTGTAGCCTACTGCCCTGGGGGGCGTTTCCCGAAGCCTTTTTAACGCTAACGTCGTTCGGAAGTTCTGTCTTTTAACACAGAACTTACGAACGATGTTTCGTTGTGAAGGCTTCGGGAAACGCCCCCCTGAGAAGATTCCCAAGTAAAAAGAAATTAGTGAGATTGTTTCTGGATTCTTAATCAAATTGCTTCACTAGTTGTATAATTCAGACAACTCGTTTAATTGCCTTACGCATCAACTTTGTTTGGTGAGTCATATGAAACATTTCAAATAAAAAGGCCATTTATGCACACACACACACACACTCACACACGTGTGTGTGTGTGTGTATATATATATATATATATATATGCATGTATATATATATATAAAATGACAGCAATAGTAAAAAGTTATCGCTTGCGAGTTTGTTATATTACAGAACCCAATGAAAAATCTGTTTGCGGACTCCAAGGGCGGCAACTTCTAAGGGGGCGCGGATTTACAAGCCACTTTGGCTCGGATGGTGGTCGACGGCGTGTAAATCCTCGCCTAGGGCGCAACATCAGCTAGACAGCTACTGTACTGTTTCTCTTTTAGACCACATAACACCAATAGCCTTTTAGAGTACCTAACACCAATTCATCCTGACTTTATTATCTCTGTCCTATGGTGCGATGAAATGCCATATCTAAAACTGCAGTGACCTATCTTTTCGTCCGCTTGGAGGTGTCTTCGCAATTAAGAGTATTCAAACACCGCATTATAAGCATTATATCACGAATAACCATTTTATTTTTGAAAATAAAATTCTGCCAATAATAATAATAATAATAATAATAAATACTGTTCCCGCACACGACATATATTGTGAAATATATAGTTTATTTTTGAATGAAGTATCCTTGGGAGGGAAGGCGTTAAAGCCGATGAAGCATGTCATGGTGATTCTCTGTGCCTTTCCGTCGGGTACGACTGCATTAATCTCTCTCACAATTCAGCACGCAGCGGACGAGGATTGCAGGGAAGACGAGCGGCACTGACGCAGTGATGCCTGTGTCCTCACCTTCAGCGGTGCTGCTTGGGAAGGATGACAGCACCTTGATGCATTACTTTTAAGATCCGCTCTGCAGCTACGTACGTTGGGGAAACGTGGATCGCGCTTTTGTATGAGAAGCACTCTGCTATCACATCATTTTAGCATCTCATGCATGCTGATTTCACGAATTCCTGTAAAAAGCTAATTCGACGGTCGCATGCAGTTTCACGACCCGATAGTGAGTTGAACCGAAGTTTAACGTTTTCTCGAGATCCCGGACGATCACGGGCAAGTACTGCGTCTGAGTATCAAAATGTTTAAGCCAGGTGAACAAAAAGGTACGCATCCTATCTCAGATCTTCTCTGCGTGACACTATTAATTTTGGGTGCTCTTCAGTTTACTATTTTTGAAGGTTTCCAGTGACTTTAAAGGACGTGGGAAACAAGTCATCCACATGTGCGTCTGTTTTATAGAGCTCGCTGGATTTCTTGATGGAAACTATTGAACGCAAAAAATAATAATAATCTTTTTATCTGCCTCTTTGCTGGGTTTTTATGCATGTCTCGTTTATTTGCTAATTTTCCTAACAAGTTACTAGCCAATAGTAAGTCACTAAGCCGTATGCCAGGTTATGGTTGTCCTAGCGGTCATTCTTACACAAGTATAACCAGCCAGCAATATTTATGAGGCATCATGTTTTTATGCAATGCCAGTGCCATAAAAGATTGGAGTTCTTTCCTCACGCAGATCTTGCCGCTCGTGAACAAGACGGCAGATTTTGTCCACCAAAGCATAGAAAAAGTAGAATCTACCACCAGTGCAATGGTGACCGCCTTGGAAGCTGACCTCAGCGGGGTGAGCCCCAGTCGCCCCCCGCCCGACCCGAACCACACCTCGGGGATGGAGCACTTCTTCCAGTACTCCTACTCAGAGAGTGACCTTCTGTACACGGACTTCAAAAACCAGCCCGGCGATCCCATCCCTCTGCCCAAAGCCGTGTTATATTTGGTGATGGCAGCTTTGGTGATGGTCGCTGTGGCGTATGCTATCGTCGGACACCTCGTGAAGGATCTGCTCCATGACTTTGTTGGTGAGTGTTTTGCTTCTGAGATTATTTGGGAAGACAATTTTTAAATTATACATATACAATGGGATGTACACATCTACGAGTCTAAAGTTACGAACAGTGCATAGTTGCCCATAGAGTCCTCCAACAGAACTTAAAGCGTGTGAGCGCGCGTTTGCCTTTGACTGTTTATTTTGCGCACGACTCCCAGCAAAATCGATTAACTTTCTGTCTAGTTGTTTTAATGAGATAAATATTAACTGAATGGTATACGCATCTGTTTTCCAGCTCGCTCATATAGCTGAGATCTTAATGCAAAAACATTAAAGAGGTTATTGGTAAATATATGCCAGAACTGTGGTAATGCTTTTGTGTTATCGCGATTTTTTGTTAAATATTTTAACAATTTACATTGTATTATCGGGTGTATTTTTAATGCGTTATAACATATCGCAGAAATGCGAAAGTATAATTTTAAAATATTTTGGCACATCTGATAACCTCATCATCTTGAGAAACAATATGTAGTATTAATGATTTTTATTACACTTTACGTCAACCTTTACTGAGTATCTTAGCAGCTTTCCTTTAACTGCATTTCTTATTAACATCTAATTGATTAAAATATCGCTTTGACTGTGCTCACGCATATTATACTTAGCTGTAAAGTTGAACATCAGCACTGCAGGGGAATATATCCCGTTAAGTATTTTTTCGATCTCATGGTTGAGATCCCTACCGCGCCATCTGGTGTCGTTTGTTCGTATTACACCAAAAACGTCGATCGACGGAAGATCAACATGAAACGGCATCTGCCACGATTATTAATTGCACTCGATCCTTCACTGCGGTGTTTTTCTGTCCTGGTCTGCAGGCGCGTTGCATATGGAAGTGTTTTAAAGAAATCAGAACCAATTAAGATAATCGAAGTCGTGTTGTCCCATGACCCTGACGAGGAGAAGCAGTTGGAAGATGGATGGATGGATGGAAAGTGTTGCATTTGGAAAATAAGAAATAAAACTACATATGTAGTTATATATTTATATTTTTGATTATTAAAAATTGTCTTCGACATAAGCCTTTTTACTTACAGCTCTTTCTCCTTATTCCGTCAAACAATTTATATAAACATGAAACTTATTTTGAACCACTCGTTAAATGGTTACATAAGAGACCTGTTTTTCTTCTAGTGCCCGCCAGGATATGTTGCTTATTCTCAATGTATGAATCATGAGAGGATCATTATCTAAATAAAGATTAATGAGGTTAGAATTAATTGATTTGTACCTTCAGAAACATAGATCCTCTAAAGCAGAACAGATGGAATGTTCATTTTAGAATTCAAAGTGTACTCTAAATCAAACTAAAATGCTTATGCTTTGTGGTTATGCATCTTAAAATGAAATACTGGTATGTATTTCAACAATAAAATTAGGTGTACCTGAACAACCAAAAATATAATAAAGTACAATATATTTTAAAATAATATACAGGAAGTATATAGTAACAATATTGTAGCCATATTGCATATTTGAAGTCACTGTGAGGTACGTAGCACCTTATGCTAATAGATGAAAACAATGATGAGAGTCCATCAATAAAAATATCATCGTGATCAATGAAGTCAGGAGTCTGGACCTGACGTCTTTTACCTAAAAAACACTTTTTGCACAATAAGTGTAAAAGACGCTTTCACTAGGGAAAGCGCTCAGGCACCAGAGATATTCTCAGTTGACACTGCCCACATACCCAAAACCTACATCAACACATCAAAAACAGAGAGGATCAGGGGCTGCAACAGCAGCAGAAAGCACTTAAACAACCCCTGGGAATTACTGGAAGCCTGGTTTATGGAGACAGCAACGGGTACATTTGCTAATCCTCGTCTGTTTTTTATTTGCTTTTTGCCTGCCGACAGTGTGTAAATATGAGGACAGACTTCCTCTACCAGCTGCTGAGGGCTGGCACTGCTTCTTCTAGCTTGTTCTCCCCAATGAGACGCCTCTCCAACACTATTCTTCAGTATAAAGTACTTTTCGTGCCATACTGTACATTGAAACTGCTGCAGGTTCAAGTGCAACTCAGGTGCTGCCAGCACAATGCTTGGAATCCCTCTCAGCTGCGCGGATGCATTTATTGCGAGTACAATGCTGCAAGGCTGGAGCCCCATGACTCTGAGAAGAATGAGTGTTTAGAAGACAGATATGTGGGTTTAAGGGTGCATCTTGCTCCTCTGGTGACCCTATCAACCTTCAAACCTGGTCACAACACCAGGTTCTGAGCCACTCTCACTGCACATCTCATTGAAAAATAGGAGTTTTTCTTTCCCTATATGTCATATTTATTGCAGTAAGGTTTTAAACAATCTTAATATGGCTCTTTTTCCTGCAGTGATCTTGTACACACTTGTGGTCACTCACTGGAAGCTCAGCTTCGCAGTACTTGTATCTTACATGGTTCCTTGACATCCATATGCTTGTTTTGTGCTGTCTGCCTGACCTGTGTATCAGGATAGCCAAAATCATTTCCTAAAAAACATGAATGTAATTGTTAATCAGTCAGATTCATGGTTGAGATTCATTAATCTGGTTCCTGATGGCACAAACACAATGGTTTATGTCATTTTCACAGATCTGGCCTGGAGCCAGATTCTGTAAGGCAGTGCTTCTCAACCCAGTCCTCGTGGACCCCCAGATAGTCCATCCACGTCTGGGGGTTCCCGAAGACCAGGTTGACAAACACTGCAATAAGGTTTTCATTTGCACCACCAGCTCACATTAAATCACTGCTTTCTTCACGTTTGATTATATCCCTCATTTAGCCAGCAAAGACAGTATGTGAAACACCTCTGCTTTTGAATCAAGTTATATCCTAATTATTACTTTAAATGATTATGGTATTTGTGAGGGAAAGATTATAATATATAAAATATTCCTATTGGAATATCAGAATAATTTTTCTATCCATCCATCCATCCATCCATCCATATTCTAACCACTTAACCTGGCCAGGGTCACGCAAGGAGGCCTGGGGCCTATCTCAGGCTGCACAGATGGGATGCCAGTCCATTGCAGGGCACATACACACACAAAGAGACACGCACACACACAAAGAGATGGAACATAAACTCTCAACTGACCTGAGATGTTGGCCTTGATTGTCATTCACTAAAGCACTATCAGTTCATGCCGGTTTTCCCTCTCTTTCTCTTTCCCTCTTCAGATTGGGTGTTTGGTGCCCGTCCAGTCGACACCAGCAGTAAGACTCAAATAAACTGTATCAGCAATAGCATGAATGAAATGAGTGAGTTGGGCGAGCTCACTCAGTTTGCGAACGCTAAGGAGCTTCATCGCGGTCAAAGTGACTGTCTGGATGCCGCTAAGGATGAGGAGTTCATAATCACCATAGACGAGACTTTACACCTACCTCAAGATCCGTACTGTGGTACTTAAACCCATCGCCATTAATGCGTAGTTTGGTTCTGCCTGTAGAGGGCGCGGCAGGAGACAGCCGGTGATCTTGTATGTGGAAATACCAGCGAAACTGCATGGCTCGTTATAAGCTAACGTGACATTAGCATCACCGCCCGCTGAAGAGGTTTCACAGCCCAGGAAGACTCGTCTCAAAGCTGGAGGAAGATGAGGCTGTTTGCAGCGTTTCAACAGACTGCGTCTGCCCTTTACCCATGAAAAGTTACCAAAAAGTGTTGTGGTTAAAACACGGCGTTTTGTTAGAAGGCATTATTGATATACTGTGTCTGGATACTCTGTAGCAAAAAAGCATTTTTTTGGATGCCTGTCATATTTACTTAAAATGTAGACACTTTTAATCATCCCACATATTGCACTCTTGGACACATTGTTGTGGCAATTTTTGGTATTTCTGCGCACACTAGAACTCAAACCTACATGTATACACCTACAGTACACACTCTTTTTGATGTTCTCTGATGTGACTAAGGACGATTTTATTTTACATTTCATTCTCAAACTTTTCATTAGTGTAGTGTACGGTGTGACATTTTGATCTTAAAATATCCAAGTTATTCTTTGTATCTGGAAGTGATTTAGTTTCTTAATATTTGCGGAAACATTTACCACAAGTGAAATAAACTAATACAATCATAATGTAATACAAAAATACAGGACATTCAACAGAAAATTGACGGAAATCAAACATGCTGCATACGATTATCCACTTATTCAATGTTGCTTTAAACACAGTGGATATTCATAGTTAATAATATAAATAATATTAATATCAATTATGGAACCTCTGCCATTTACTTGAATTTGAGACACTTTGTGTTTGCAATATAATGACGTTGTAACAGTAAAACACGAGCAACAAAATTATCCAGATTTTTATAAAACATCACCCAGACAAACGTTTCACCAAACTGCTCGGCAATTTGTCAATTAAATTTATTTTAAGTTCTAGCTGGAGGATTTTCCCTGTTGCGATTTTCAGTTTTTGTCTGTTATCGTTAACACAACACGTATAGTTTTGCTTAAAACTGAAAAGGATATAAACGGGGCATATTTAACACCAAAACTTGTGTTATGGGGGTAAAGTGTTTTTCATAACCTTCCTTTCTATCTCAGAAATAAGGGCTATAGGTTTTTGTCGTCATGTATGCCTTTGGACATTATGACTGCAGTGAGTGCAGGTTAATTAGAACGACAGTACAGCTTGAGCGTGTATTGTTGAATATAGGGCTGCTGTAATTTATAGCCTATGATGAACACATGTTAAGAAGTCAGGGGCTCATCTCAAAATTCAGCTTGGTCTCTTTGTACTATGAACCATCTTTGTTTCAATTTCCAGCCGCTTGTGATTTTGTGTTCTTCAGTGTTTTCCAAATGCAGTCAAAAACGGAACAACACGTGAATAAAACAAGCATTTCAAGCACTCATTCTGAGAATTTTCTTCTGGGTTTCTCCCAAATTTGTAGCCTCAGAAACAGATGGTGAATGTGTTCTTTACCTCAGGTGTGAGGGAATAAAATTACAGCTAATATTCAGCCCTGGCTGCCAGAACTACTTTGCTGGAAGGGTAGGCGGCATACGTGGGTGGGACAGTTTAATTAGTAATATGCTACCGTTATGACAGCAGCAACTGACAGACCCTCAGTGGTGAAACAAATTAAATCTGTCATATCGGTTAATATTAATCTTATTCATACTGATTAGTCTTAAGGAAGAAAACAAACTATGGTGTACCTTGCGCCATGCTGCACTATTTCGGTGTAAGGCGTATTGATCGCTTTCACCAGGTGTTGGGTGTTATTTTTCCCCTTAAAGTGTTCAGCGACGCAAAAATTAGTCTTGTCAGCTAGGAATTTCATCGCTGCTACCCTGCCCTACCCGCTACTTCCAAATAGAATTCACTGAGCACGGTATAAGTCAGGGGTGGCCAATCTTATCCGCAAAGGGCCAGTGTGTATGCGGCTGTTTTGCTGCAACTCCATATTTATATTAATAATTAGAATACTGATTGGCTGAAAAGTCCTCACACCTGGGTTTGAACAGCTGACCTACAGGTTATCCCAAAAACCTGCATACACACCGGCCCTTTGCGGATAAGATTGGCCACCCCTGCTGTATGTGGACTATGCAGAGGCTTAGGGCCGCCGCAGCCACTAGGGGGCCCCCAAGCTGCAAGTTCAGCCTCAATACATTTGGGAAGAATTTAAATCTTCATTTGTAGGCAGCTAAGCTCCCTCGTGTGTTTAGTGAGGCACTTTCATACTTTGAAATTAAATCTAAGATATAAACAAAAGTAAACTGCAATGATAGAGAATCTGTGGCTTGTGTTTCTGGGGTAAATAATTCAAAATCATCATTAGACTGTCACGAAATAAGTGATGTCTACCGACAAGTATGATGCGATGACTGATAACCACATGTCACATCAGGAGGAGAATGATGGTAGCCCAAGCCGCTGTGATACCTAAATGACATCAGATAGGGCTTATCCCTCTGCTGTGGAAAACCAGAAAATAAAATTGAAGAAGAAAAATATGCACAGGATAAAGGTAAGCCATTAATGATGTAGATTAACTTGTGGGGTGGAGGGGGGAGCTATGGATAGAAGTGCCAGTTTTGGAGCAATTTTGCTACTGTTGTCCTGCTGGTATCTCAACTAGCCTCAGCTAAATTGAAAAGTTAGCCGGCTCCGCTAGCTCCAAGGATTGTTTATTCAGTGTGTGCTTTATGACGGCACACAACCTACATGGCAACCTGGAAAGATTTTGAACTGCGTCCACAAACAGGAAGGATCATAAACCAAGCTGAAAGGACACTTTTAGAGGCTGAGAAGAGGCACTGGAGAGATGTCCTGACCCGCTTGATCTCTATCATGCAGTCTTTAACGGAGAGAAATCTTGCTTTGAGAGTTTCAGCTAACACGTTACACTGCGCTCCCCAGTCTTGGCATTGACATTGTTCCTGTATGTTCCCTGTGTCCTGCCTGGTTCCAATCCCCCTCGTCTGCTCCCCAGAGATTGTTTATTTCAAGTCTTTGTTCCTTTTGTTTAATAAAGCCCCTTTTGTTTGGTCACTACGCCTGCTCCTGAGTCCTTCCTCCTTCACGTTGTGAAGCACATTCTTTAAACTTGGTGATGGCTGATGCAGCAAAAGTATGACAGATGCCATCAGCTACTTTGACCATGTACAGAAACTGCACACCCTTTTCTCAGCAGCCCCGCAAAGATGGACAGTCTTAAAGGAACATGTGCCTATTGCATTGGAGTGACACCCGGTGGGAGAGCCGTGTCAGCAGCATAGAGGCTGTGTGGACCCAGGCCTCCAACATAAGGGAGGCATTGTTGGAAGTCAGGGACAAAGCGACGGATCCTCTGACTAAGGTTGAAACACAAAGCTTGGCAGGAGACGTTGGGTTATACCGCATCCTAATCTGCACAGTATGACATCCTAAGCCACGTGAACCATGTAAGCAGGCTCATGCAGTCTCCCACAATGCAGCTTGATGTGGCAGTTGAACTCCTCATGAATGCAAAAATGCCGACTAGTTACAGAAACACTGGCCTTGCTGCAATTCGGGCCTCTGCTAAAGACGTGTGTGAGGAAATGAATGTAGAGGCCATGCTACAAGAGAAGAGACTAAGTAGCACATTTTGCCTGTGAAGCCTCAGATGAGCCTGTGGTAGAGATGCCATGAAGAGGCTAGAAACTGCATCCTTTAATGTAGTTGTTGACACAAGCTTTGAATCGTCAAAAGAAACACTGGGTGAAGTGAGTGCCAGATTTGGAGTGCTGCTCAACTTCAGGAAACTGGATGGTGGGGAATTGTGCAACCAGTGTGACAAACTCTGCAGCACATTAAGTCCTGGAGACAAATATGATATGATGGAAAAGAGCTGGCTTTGGAAATTAGCAACTTGCCAAGCCTGTCTTGTGACGACATGACTGCACTGGAGCTTCTCTCTTTCCTCCACAAAAACGCCCGAATTAACTGTATCCCAAACTGTTAATGGCCCTGCGAATCGTCTGCACTCTTTCTGTGACTGTGGCCTCAGCGCAGAGGAGCTTCTCAAAGCTGAAGCTCGTCGAGACTTACCTGAGGTCATCCACGGCACAGCGTCGCATCACTGGTCTTGAAATAATCAGCATCAATCATGAGATTGGCAAGCAACTGTCATATGATGACATCACTGACAACTTTGCTTATAAAGAAGCCAGGAAGCAGATGCTTTGAGGGTGATGAAGACTGATCACAGTCACAGGTGGTTTTGCTTTTATTATTTGCACTTTAAAATAGATGGTTGTTTATTGTATTTTTATTCTAGGTAATATGCAATTTTGTTTTTTCATCTTGTGTTGTTGCTTGCGCATTCATATGGATGCTGGTTAATTTTTTTTTCTAAGTAATGGTTTAATTTATTTATTTATCTGCACAATGACCCAGTTTATATTTTATTGTTTTAAGTGGAAGGTGAAAGAATTTTTACGCCGTTTTGTTTCGTGTTTACTAAATTTAAAATAAACATTTTTGAGGCAAATGCTGCATCTGTTGCATTTATGGAAATGGAGGAGCCTCATTGTTTACCTTTCAATATCATTTTCTGTAGGTTTAATTTACTTGGATCAACTTGACATCTTTATTTTTTTTTAATTTAACTTTAGATTCACAAATCTAGCCTGTTTCTTTTTAAGGGGTAACAGACTGATGCATCACCATGGATCATCTTAAAGGGTTTGAACTCCCCCCTCCCATCATATAGTTTTACAAAATAGGGCCCCCCAAACAGCTAGAAATGGCCCTGCTCATCCTCTTCCCTGGGGTGGGATGTCTGGTAACATGAATGACTTGGGAACACTATTATAAGCATTTAAAGGACAATTAAATTGCTTATTTTCAATGATCTCATTGTCATTAAGATTAAGAACATATTAAGATTCATTAACATGCCACTCATATTTGCACTATAATCACACTACACATTAAGGCCGTTCCAACAGCATCTTATTCTGTGATTAATGCTAGTAGCATGAATATCTTGGCAAGAGCCTAGCTATGCTAAAAAAACAGTAATATTTAATGGCTGTTGGGAGACTTTAAAGAGGATAACATAAAATTCACACCAGCTTCAAAGGCTGTTCCCCAGGTTAATGTAAGTATAGATATATAATTGCCTTATTGAGCAAGTCTGTAATAAAACTTCCCAGTTATATGAAGAATTCAAAACAAAACTTTGCCTAAAATGATTAAGGAACAAAAAACTGAACCAGCAATCAATGTACACTTCACTTAGATGTTTGAATACCCTTTATTCATGTGTGAATGGCTTTATTTGCAGTAGATTTCACATACATACTGTATCAGTGGTTGAATAATCTTTCTGCCTTGAATAAATTGAACCAACAGCAGAAATATGATACAGTCAAAAGCATGCTGTACTGTATGCAATGCGACTTGTTACTATGGAAAGATCAGAGCAGAATGCCGTGAGCGACGCATACAGCCAGACAGCTGGGTTCCTCTCAGGTGGGGCACTTTCCAAATGTCTACAGGAGCACAAGTTGCAGTTCTTCGCATCTCACTGGCACTTGGTCATGGGTTACCACCAAATTCCCAAAACTGCATTTCAGAGTGACTTATGATACATTATTTCTGAAGGTGTTGCTATATGAGGTGATTAATGCAAAGATGATGAATCGCTTACCTATTTTAACAATGGTAAAATGCTGGACTGTGAACTTCATTTCTACATATCTTAATATGGGTAAAGAAAGAAATCAAAAAAGATGACAGAATGACCTGAAGGAACATAAAGTCTTCATCCTTTGCTATCATCATTTAAAGTTTTGAAAATCAATCCATCCATCCATCCATCCATCAACCTTCCAACCACTGCTCCTATACAGTATCATAGGGGGGCTTGGAAACTAGTAACCACAAGGTAGGAGGAGGGGGATTCCTTGGATGGGATGCCAGTTCTCACACACACACCCAATCACACACTGTCAGCAGTTTTCAAAATCAACAAATAAATTAATTTAATTTCATAGTTAAGTCTATAAAAGGTCAAAATCTTGACTCTTGAAATACCAGTATTTATTACATATCACACCTAAAGTACAGTGACATGGGAAGTTATGAGAAACAAATGGAACTTTAACTGTCAGTGACTTATTTCCGACAGATAACTTAGCGGGGGGTAGCACACAGCTTGTAGGGTTTGGGGCTGTGGGTGGCCCCCAATTTGAACTCCAGACTGGGCTCCACGCCTGGGGGTGTAGAGATGGTGAAGCGCTGGAGAAGGGAGGTGAAGAACAGGAAGAGCTCCATCCGAGCCAGCTGCTCCCCCAGACACACTCTCTTCCCTGTGGAAAAATATACAAGTACATACAGTGGTACCTCAGAACTCAAACTTAATCTGTTCAGAACTCCGGATCGAATCCTAGAAAGTTCGAGTTCTGATCGAATTTTCCCCATAAGAAATAATGGAAAACCAATTAATTCGTTCCCGGCCCCAAAAAATTACACCGAAATATGTTTTTTTTAGCATTTAAACAAAAAATGAACTGGACAAAACAAGAAAAGCATATACTGTACTAAACTGTACTGTACTATCGAAGCACATTTATCAAAAAAGTAATTATAAAGTAAGAAAATAAATGTATTTTGCCCAGAGGCCCACACAACCCATAATCCGTCCCTGGTCGCGGGGGTCCGGAGCCTATCCCGGAAGCAACGGGCATGAGGCAGGGAACAACCCTGGATGGGGGGCCAGCCCATCGCCGGTTTATTATTAATATTAAAATAATTAATAAGAAACCTTTATTTTAAAATGTATTTTATTATATATATAATAATTACTGTTACTGTCTATCATTGTCTAAATGTATTTTTACTGTCTAAATACATGTATTCAGCTAGTGTAAACATGCACGATACTATCACATCGGATGCGAGGCTAAGACTGAAGCATTACCCTTTTTTTTCCGCTGAGAGATGTGCCACGTTGTCACACCCACGCCCACCCGGTCACGCCCACTCCTAACGTCAGCGACTACAGCCGGCAGGGACGGATTATGGGTTGTGTGGGCCCCTGGGCAAAACGTTCGTGAGGGCCCCCCCCCCCCACCACCAGCACCACCACCACAACCACCACAATTCAAGGGCCCTTGGCAGCCAAACGCCCTCCCTCCATGTTTCCATCAGAGGCCCTATAGGGTCAGGGGCCCTTGTAGGCAGAGGATCAAAGAATGTAGGCCCTCTAAAATAGACAAACGAGAATACATTGTTGATAAGCGTTGCAAATTGTTTTGGGCTAGGGGCCCCACGGGCCCCCTGCACCCCAAGGGCCCCTGGGCAGCGGCCCTGCTGGCCCGGTCCGTAATCCGTCCCTGACAGCCGGTCCTGCCCACGGAAGATGGGACTCCCTATATAGCCCCGCACTGACAACAGGTCGGTGCGAGGTATTGTTGGCATGCCACTACTAAGCGCTCTAACTCTCTGTCTTCCTCGCAGTTACGTTCTGTCCATCTGGCCCTCCCCGAGCTACCCGCGCCTCCTGCCTGCCCTCCTTCCCGTCCGCCCTCCCTGTGATACTTATCGTGGATTTCTCCCCTTTGTGTGTCTGCATCCTCGGATTGACTCCCTGGCTATTCGACCCTTGGACTCCCTCTCGACCACGGCATCTGGACACGTTTTTGCATCAGGCGATACCCACGGACGGACTCCCGGAAAGACTCTGCTATGGCCTCTGACTTCTCTCTGTTTTATCCCCAATAAACTTGGTAGCTCGGACTCCCCTGTCCTGGTCTTGTGTTCCGGTACACGCGTGACTCATTTCCCCAAGCGTACAAGTTATCTTAGGTCGGCGTTCACCGTTTGACTTCTGAGATTCAGATCGAGTTCTAAGTCATTTTTTTTCAAAGTGGTTGGTTCGACTTTTAAGAAATTCGAGTTCTAATGAGTTTGAGAACTGAGGTACCACTGTACTTTTTAAAATTCTATTTATAAAAAGTTGTGTTTATACATATATTGAAATCTTCACCTTCACCACCTGTATTCACCTTCAGAAGAATATTTATCAATAAAAAAAGAATCAACTGTGAAGTAGAATTCATTCATTCATTCATGAATTCTCCACCACTTATCCAGGGCCAGGTTGTGAGGGCAGCAGTCAAAGCAGGAATGCCCAGACCTCCCTCTCCCCAGCCACCTCCTTAGCTCCTCTAGGGGAATACCAAGGCGTTCCCAGGCCAGCCGAGAGATATAATCTCTCCAGAGGGTCAAGGGTCTGCCCCGGGGCCTCCTCTCAGTTGGACATACCCCAAACATCTCCCCAGGGAAGCATCCAGGAGACATCCTTGATAAATGCCCAAATCACCTCAACTGGCTCCTTTCAATGCCAAGGAACAGCAGCTTTACTCTGAGTTCCTCCCAAATGTCCAAGATAGAAATCCTTAGATCTAAAGGAAATTTTACCAGCTGAAAAGGGCATGAAGGCATCTCTCCTCCGGAACTTCCCCTCTGCATCCAGGAAATGTCCAGGATTGAAGGTGAAGGGAGTCTCCCATTCAGTCTCATCAAAGAGCACAGAGTCTAAAGTCCCCATCAGCGTCGTTCCCTAAAGCACAGACAAAGACCCCTGAAACATTACGAGCGTAACCTCACATGAGAAGAATATGTGAAGGTGTCAGCTTTCCATGAACGACTATAACAAGCTCCATGCGGAATTTCATTCCTCACCTTTGGAATTGTGTATCCTCCCAGCTCTGTGTCTTTCGTGGTTGAACGTACAACATTCAGTGGTACAATGTTGCCCATCCTCTGTACTTCATGGATGACAGCGTCAGTGTACGGCATGTTTGGTCTGTCTGCCATGTTGGGCTGACGTGACCGTCCAATCACACTGTCTATCTCAGCCTGCACCTTCTCTAAAGAGATTAGGGTACAAATAGACAAACCAAGCTAATGCCTCCACTGTGATACATTACATCTATTTAGCATAGCTGCAGATTTATATATATATATATATATATACACTCACCTAAAGGATTATTAGGAACACCTGTTCAATTTCTCATTAATGCAATTATCTAATCAACCAATCACATGGCAGTTGTTTCAATGCATTTAGGGGTGTGGTCCTGGTCAAGACAATCTCCTGAACTCCAAACTGAATGTCAGAATGGGAAAGAAAGGTGATTTAAGCAGTTTTTAGCATGGCATGGTTGTTGGTGCCAGATGGGCCGGTTTGAGTATTTCACAATCTGCTCAGTTACTGGGATTTTCACCCACAACCATTTCTAGGGTTTACAAAGAATGGTGTGCAAAGGGAAAAACATCCAGTATGCGGCAGTCCTGTGGGCGAAAATGCCTTGTTGATGCTAGAGGTCAGAGGAGAATGGGCCGACTGATTCAAGCTGATAGAAGAGCAACTTTGACTGAAATAACCACTCGTTACAACCGAGGTATGCAGCAAAGCATTTGTGAAGCCACAACACGCACGACCTTTCTGTTTCTGTTGAGACATTCAAATGGTAGAGTCAGAATTTGGCGTAAACAGAATGAGAACATGGATCCATTATGCCTTGTTACCACTGTGCAGGCTAGTGGTGGTGGTGTAATGGTGTGGGGGATGTTTTCTTGGCACACTTTAGGCCCCTTAGTGCCAATTGGGCATCGTTTAAATGCCACGGCCTACCTGAGCATTGTTTCTGACCATGTCCATCCCTTTATGACCACCATGTACCCATCCTCTGATGGCTACTTCCAGCAGGATAATGCACCATGTCACAAAGCTCGAATCATTTCAAATTGGTTTCTTGAACATGACAATGAGTTCACTGTACTAAAATGGCCCCCACAGTCACCAGATCTCAACCCAATAGAGCATCTTTGGGATGTGGTGGAACGGGAGCTTCGTGCCCTGGATGTGCATCCCACAAATCTCCATCAACTGCAAGATGCTATCCTATCAATATGGGCCAACATTTCTAAAGAATGCTTTCAGCACCTTGTTGAATCAATGCCACGTAGAATTAAGGCAGTTCTGAAGGCGAAAGGGGGTCAAACACCGTATTAGTATGGTGTTCCTAATAATCCTTTAGGTGAGTGTATATATATATATACTGTATATGTACATATACATACATACACACATACAGTATATTTGTTAACCCAGATGATGCAGTACAGCTTTCTTTTATTAGAAGAACCCTCTACTAGATATCTGACATTGGATAGCAAAAAATTTTCTTATGTTAAACACAGAAAAAACAGAAGTACTGCTAGTTGGTCCCCAGGCTGCCAGAAATAAGTTTGATAACCTTAACCTGGGTGGTCTTCCTGTTCAGCCTAACACAGTGGTTAGAGATCTTGGTGTCCTGGTTGATTCAGATTTACCTTTCGATGCTCACATGAGAAGTATTACTAGAACTGCGTTCTACCATCTATGGAACATAGTCAAGCTTCGGAAGATGCTCTCCTTTCATGATGCAGAAAAATGAATACACGCCTTTATAACTTCCAGACTGGACTACTGTAATGCCCTCCTTTCTGGTTGCTCATCCGGATCCTTATGTAAACTTCAGAATTGATCATATTAGCCCCATTGTATGCTCCCTTCACTAGCTTCCAGTTAAGTTTCAGATTGACTACAAAAAACTGCTATTAACTTATAAAGCACTGAATGGCCTTGCGCCAGAATTCTCAAGGAGCGTGATATCAATTAGTACCTAGGGTAGAAAGAACTACGGCAGGCTGCAGAGCATTCTCTTATAGAGCTGCTCAGCTTCTAGAGCTCCTCAGTGTCTTCCACCGGATGTCCAGAATTCAGGCTCACTCTCAATATTCAAGTCTAGGCTAAAAACACATCTGTTTAGTCTATCCTATAGGGACTCTAGTTCTAGCTCTAGCTAACTGCTCACTCCCAGTTAGACCTGTAGTGTGAGGTGTAGAGCTGGGTGGGGATCGGTGCCATTGGCTTTGGATGAACTGAACTGTCAGTGCTGTTACTCTAGCTTCACACCCCCTTGTGGAATTGGAGAGCTGACATTTCAGGGACTCCCCATGCCTGCGTTCCCACTTGCTTCTCTGTCCTAGTTAGGCTGCCATAGCCATATCTGCCGGAGCTTACATATTGCACTCATCTAACTGTTTACACTGCCAGTAGTCTCCTGAAGCCCTTCATAATTTCTTCAGAAACGGAAAATAATTATCTTCAGAGATACAAACTTCAGCCCAGTTCATTTCTATTTATATTATTTGTAAATTTGTAATATATAAAAAATTCACAGACATGCACCCATAAATTGAGAAATGAGTGAAACTAAAAATTGTGCTGTGGTCTCTCACTTTTTCCCCCCAGAGGTGTCGAATGTCTCGTTTAACATATATTTGTATTACAGTCATACTATGCTGATATTAAAGTTCTGCTTTGCAATACTGACAGAAGACTGCATTTTAATTTGCTTTTAATGTGAAGTGCCTACAAACACACATGAAGCTTTCACTCTTTATTGGGATCTTCATCTTCCATGTGCCGTCTTCCTTCCACTATATTGCCAAATAATCATTAGGAAAATTTTAATCGATGCTTTTTAATAACCAAGTAATCGAGTTTAATTGAGTAATCGTGAGATTCGTTATCATTTCTTAAGGCAAGACTGTTTTATTCTTCCAAAATGTGGTTAATAATATAAAACCAACCTTGTATGTCTGGATATTTGATCATGTACAACAAGCCCCAGTACAGCGTAGTAGATGTAGTCTCAGTTCCAGCCACAAACAGATCCAAAGCACAGTAACACAAGTTCTCCTCATTAAAACCGGCATCAACATCATCTTTCCACTGGGACAAAAAAAACACTTTAGATATTCAGATGTCATGGGGAAAATGATACTTGTAATAACTTGAAACTGTAATTTTTCCATTTTACTTATTGCATATTCCATATGAATTATTTCCATAATTCCATTCTGTTCTAATTATACTTTAAAGAGCAAAAAGAGAATGTATTTCACCCATTAAATGTATGTAACCACTCACTCAGTCCACACAGTGAGGATCCAAATCAAGTTGCAGGAAAGATTGCTGAAACATGCTAAATTAATACTTAGCTGTACTGTGATGAAATTACAATTAACTGTGAAGCACGATACCTTTTCCATCTCCAACAGGAAGCTGTCAATATAGTCTCTAGGAGATGATGGGTCCCAGTCTTCCTGATGCTCTTTAATTTTCAGTCGGATAAAAGAGGTCACAGTTTCCCAGTGTAACAGTATTTTCTTGTGGGGACCAGGGATCCTTCGCATCAACCAGGGGAACATATTATACATCTAAGACAAACAAAAACAATAGTCACTTAGGTAATGTGCAGTGGGGGGATTAACTTCTTTGGTGGCCCTATGCTGACATGTTTAAGGGGCCCCCAGAGGGCCACGTACAGTAATTTTGTACCTGAAAGATAAATGATAGAGAATTTAATCAATGTAAAGTCAATAATCTATGAATCAGATTATTGATTCATATAATCATATAGATTGGGACCTGATATTGTAGACCCTAGGTGTAGCATACAATAGCTCATGGATTAATCCACCACTGGTAATGGTGGTAGTTCAGTTAAAACAAACAAAGTGTTAAGCTATTATACATTTCTGAACATATGAGTTGAGAAACAGCAGCAAACCTGAGCCCAAATGCTTCCTTCTAAATAAACAGCTTCACTGATCAGCTTCAGCAGAGTTTGGAAGTAGCTGTCATTGTAGTCAAAGCGATCCCCAAACACCAGGCAGCAGATGATGTTGGAGACGGCATTGTTCACGGTGAACTGAGGGTCAAATGGTTGGCCTAAGGAAAGGATTTGCATCAGGTTATACAGTATATCCAGCTCTGTTTGTCAATGGATTGTATTGTACTGCATTTCAGATATTTACTAACATAGCAATCCGTGATGATTTATAAATAAACAAATGGGAATATTTATACAGATTATACAAAGGGCTACATCTTACATATCACAACCATCATGGGATAAACGTTCATGTTCAAGTAAGTTTGTACCTTGTGTATTGGCTATGACCTCATTCAGTAACGTGCTCTCCACCTGAATGGAGGACTCAAGGCTCTTTTTGCCCAGTCCAAAGTTCCTCAGGGTTGAGAGAGCAAACCTTCTTTGTTGTTTCCACAGGTAGCCACTGGAGCCCACCAGACCTCAAAGAAACAAACATTTTCTCATTCTGAAGAATAAAACCAACAAAAATTTGCTAAGGCGATTTCCCACCTTAGAACCTTTTTCAGGAACTAAGAACTTCTGTCACATTTCCACCACGGGAACTCAGCCCGATTGTAGTTTCACAGAGGTAGTTCCTGAACCTACTTTTAGTTCCTACTCCGGAGTAGGTGCTTTTTGCTCAACAAAGAACTACCGGGGGGCCTAGAGTGATCAACTTTGTTGAATGCTTGACCACAAGCACCAAGGCTAACTTGGAAGTGTGGGGAAATGAGATAGGAGCAAACTGAGCAGGCTGTATTGATAAAATGCTGTGTCCTGCTTTATATTTTTGGACAGCGCAATGGATCCATCCAATAGTTAAAAAATAACAAAATGTACTCGTTCATCCGCCATTGTTTTGGGCTGACAGTATAGTTTCTAGTAAAATTACATGCAAAGTTTAACCTACAAGCTTTTTGCATCTCCCATGCTTATACAACATAAAGAAAGTGGCCAGGAGCTACAAAAGTTCCCAGTGGAAATGGCCCAGGCACTAGGCTTCTGACCTTTGGTAGGAAAGCGCCTTTAGTATACATACACTCAAAAGATGGTTCTGTGGTTCTACATAAATTAAAACATTACATATCTAGTGGGGCAATGCATATGAAAATATATACATTGTGGAGAATCAATGAGAAGAACATCAAAAAGCAAGAACTATAACTGGTCGCTATCTTGTGGTGTAAAATGGAAGTCTAGATAGCTAAGCCTACAGGTATATGAGGCAGTTTACGGATTGTTAGGGATCCGGGCCGATTTGGTGCGATGGCGAGGCATAGTGCAGGCAGATAGGAAGTGGACGACCCACTTGTGGCTCACAGGACAAAACGGGGTCAAGAAACACTTACAAAACAAAGGACCACGAGGGGTCAAAAGAAAAAGGAGATAAACTAGTTATGTTAAGCTTGACACCGAAGCTCCGAGGCATGTGTAAAAAAAACGATACAGTGCATTCTGAAGCAGAACTTCGATGCTTCTTCCATTCTACCCTAAACACGTGACCATGGTGACCCGAAGCTTCGTTCTGCGCTCAACCACGTCACTGCTTCAGAAAAGTGAAAATGAGGCGTGAACCTCAGTGCCGGTTTCGAACGTGTTGTAGAGCACATACGTGTTGTAGAGCACATACGTGTTGTAGTGCACAAACGTGGGAGCAAACACACTGCTTTGGAAGTGTTTGAGCTATGGAACCAGAAAGGAAAAGAGGTCATTCTGAAGTTTGGCAATACTTCAAACTTGTATCAACAAATAAGGTGTGTTGTTTGATAAATTGGGCAATATTTATTTATGTGTGTAAAAGTATTGATTCTGTTATTCTTGTACTGCTCTGGTCCAGGTGGAATGTTTGGAGTGCTCTCAGCAGTTGTCCTATAGTAAGAACACCTCATCAATGTTGAGACATTTCCGTGCAAAGCATGAGAATGTCCAGAATATTCCATCCACATGTCAGTCTACAAGAAGTCCAGGTATAGCACAGTCTTGCCGCTATACTAATAATAACCAACAACGTACTACTACTCCTAATAATAATAATTATAATTAGTATTCTTAATGAAGAACTAATATGATTAATTAATAAGCATACGTATTATGAATTAGTCTTTATTGTGTTCAAGGAACAGCTTAATTGTACAAATACCTAATATCAAACATGGGTGAGGGTATTACCCTATAATCTGTATAATGTTACTGTGTATGTTTTCGATTCCCGTCACAGAGACCAAGAAACAAGATTGATGAGGCCTTGGTCAATATGATTTTAAAGGATTCACAACCCTTTAGCATTGTGGATGATGCTGGATTTAGGGAGTTTGTGAGTATCTTGGATCCAACCTACATTCTCCCCTCCAGGCAAACATTAAAGGGTTTGTTAGCAGAGAAATTTAAGATAGAAAAAGAGAAAGCAAAGGAAGAGGTGAAAAAGGCCAAGGCAGTAAGCCTAACTTCTGACATGTGGACATCCATACATATGGAAGCTTATTCAGCAGTCAAATGGCATTTTATAAATGAAAAGACTGAGCTGTCTACAATTCCGTTAGGAGTAGGAAAATTCCCAGAGTCTCATACTGCAGAAAACATGGCTGCAGTCAAGGCAGCCTTGATGGAGGGGTGGGGCATACAAAATAAAGTCCGATGCCAATTTAAAGGTCAGACGCACAACTTGCATTGCACATGCACTAAATTTGGTCGTGAAGAGGGCCATTGATCAGACCGAAGGACTTGGTGATATCAGATCCAAGGCAAGACAGATTGTGGCTTACTTCAGAACCAGTACAACTGCTAGAGAAAGGCTTTCCCAAATTCAACAGCAGTTGGGCAGGCCCACTCTCAAATTGATTCAAGAAGTGGAAACCCGCTGGAATAGCACCTATTCCATGCTACAGTGATTGCATGGTGAAAGAGAGCCAGTTGGTGCTGCATTGGTCACTTTGAAGACAGAGCTCACGACCCTGACCTCAGAGGAGTATGACATGATACATGAGTGTCTGGATGTGTTACGTCATTTCAATGAAGCAACTGTTGAACTGTCTGAAGAGAAGAGAGCATCAGGATCCAAGGTCATTCCTCTCATCCGCATGCTTAGACATGCTGTGAATCTAAAACTGTCCCAGGCACAGAACATCAAGGCCCAGCAGTTGTACAAGAACCTCTTGAGGTTGCTCATGGAGAGGTTGTCCATCTATGAAACCATGAGCATTATGACACTGGCCACACTGCTGGATCCAAGATATAAAACTGCAGGTTTCTGTAACCAATCTAATGCTCAGACTGCTGTGAAACGCCTTACAGCAGAGTGTGCATCCATCATATGATCGCAGGAGGCCCAGCAGAACCCATCCACTTCCACATACACTCAGCCACCAGAACCAGAGCCTGCAGGAACCTCATCTGGTACTGCAATGGCCACCGGTACTGTTGCAGCCTTTCACATTTTTATGATATGGTTCAATTACACTGAATTGGGATATATAATTATTACACAGTACATAATGCATAGTGTAGATAATGATTCATGCTTTGTCATTGTGGTTCCAGGACTGTGGGATCTTCTGGACAGTGATGTGGGGGAAAGCAGACGGATCAAGAGTTCAACAGCAGATGCTACGGTGGAGGTTCGGCAGTACCTCAGTGACCCCAATATACCACGTACTGAAGACCCTTTGAGGTTCTGGGATATGCAGCAGGCTGTGTATCCACACTTATACGAACTTGCAGTACAGTTTTTATGCACTCCAGCGTCCTCCGTTCCATGTGAGCGGGTATTCTCAAAAGCAGAAGTGGTGAATAAAAAAACTTAACCAACTTAGCCCCCACACTGTTGAACAAATACTGTTCCTGAATAAAAATCTGTAGACTAATGGCCCCTCTTCCGTTACACAAGCACCCCTTCCCAGTTAAGTCAATGGTTTCCCAGTCCACAAGAAGTCACACTCAGTTTCACCAGGTCATTAATGTTCATAATGCACTACAGACCATTAGAATTTTTGCCAATTTATAAATATTCAGATTCATATATTTAAATACAAAAGTTAAGGCATGTATTTTCCAATTTAAACATTTAAAGTTTACAATAAACATGTTTCGTTATGTTAACTGAAATTAGGTTTACATAATTAACCAGCTACAATGATTAATTCTGTACAGCACATCTAAGCTGAGCATATATTCTCAGCCACACTTTAACAAAATTTCTAGCACTGATATATGTGTGTAGAGCTGTGCAATATGATGATATATATCGTGTGATGATAGTAAATGTCTGTCGTTTGTTTTCATTGTGTCGCAAATCATACTCTTATATTTGGCACAGATGCAAAGCTGTGCACAACATTTCAACATTTCTGCTTGTAGGACTGACCCCCAGGCTACCGAACTCTCCTGCTCTGTGACCCTGACTTTGACTTTGCTTGCCAATTCTGCTTCTATTCACTTGGATGAAAATAAAGATTCAAAACTTCTGATGCCTAGCCCCAAATTATCTGTCCAATCACTGTAGTCATCCGATTACAAAAAACAGCAATGTGATTATTGAAATGTAACGCAGCACTAAGTAGAAATGTATTGGAGTAGAAAGTATATGTGGAAAGTGTCCACAGCTAAATCTACTAAAGTACAGATATGTGAAAAATGTACTTAAGTACAGTAACAAAGTAATTGTACTTTTATTTTCCACCACTGGAGGTGTGAGTAACATTATCATATCTCAAGATATATTGGGCTATCTGTGTCTTGAAGTGCATTTCAGTTTTGAGAATAGAGGCATGAAATATACAGTTCAAACAATTTGTTACTGATTATTATTTTGAAGCCTACCTTGGTTATGCACAATATCTTCAAATAAAGGCAGCTCTGGGCGATCTGCAAAATTTTCCCCGTGGTGAACTAGGGCTTCTTTCACAAGTTTAAAACCATTCACAACAACGATGTTATGTCCCAGGCGAAGACTGAAAATGTTTCCATATTGCTTCGAAAGCTGGATAAAAAAAAGTAATACAAAAAACACAGTTAATGTCAAATGTATGATATGTTTCGGCATTATTGTTATTATTTTCCCTACATACACTGCAACAAATAAAAATTCAATACAGTTTAACATTCTGTGAATATAGCATGGCATGCTACTCATCACTGTCTTGCATATATGGGGCACAGACTGGGGAAGTCAGGTGAATACGGGGCTTAATTAAGGAAACCACATTTAGGCACATATAGCAACAGCACAACGTTAATACATTAATGACTGGACTGGGGAAACATACTCTAACGCAGACTTATATACACCAGACTAATTAACAAGAACGAGAAACAGCTGGTAACACGGCGATTCCACACGAGGTAGATGAGGGGGCATGGCACATAGGAGGATCGGATGAGCAGAGCATGACAATCACCTTCACACACTTGAACAGACATTTAGGTATGTAAATTAGCAAGTCAGTCAAAATACAAAAGTTTCAATGAAATGTGCTTTACACACCATCGAGAAAAACTGTAGTGCTGGGCAGACTGAGGCATCACAATGGTGGCGAAGAGATGAAGCAAGATGGTTTAAGCACAGTCCTTAAAGGACCACACACAAGCAACCACAAGGTTTCAACCACGAATGGCAGGGAAACGCGGGGAGGTTACTCAAAGGACGGTAAGGCACACACACAGTGGATAATTACACAATGGCTAAAACACGTGACGATCAGACAAGGACTGAATACAAACACAGGTGAGGGCACACAGGACAATCAGGTACACACAAGCACTTACGTTATGGATTACAGACAGGGGCTATTTACAGCGGCTCGCGAGCATGCCGGGATATGCAAATTGCCATCCGCAACCCACCGGTGCTACAATACTATATGACATATTTATGTGAATCATAATATTTGTGCTATAGATAATAATGTGTTTTTTTTATTTTGTGCACTTAGGAAAAAAAAGGGGTGCTGGCAACCATTTTTCTTCACTGGGTGGTCGCACCATTTTACTGCTTTCCCATCCATGAAAATAATTTCCACCACTGGCATAAAGTTAAACTTATCTTACAATCATTAAGCTTAGGCTAAGTTTTAATAAACGTAATAAACTATAAGTGTTGTTGGTGCCACCACTTTGCAATTTCATTTTTTTGTGGCTGAACAATCTGACAAATCAAATTTAATGAAATATAATATATTATATCTAGTCATGTGTAAATATTAGGACACCCCATTAAATATTTAGTTCTTTATTAAGAAATATCAACAATCAATATTAAATCTTCTTTCAAATGATCACCTATGCAAAAACAAGAAATAAATGCACTTATTTACCAAATTAATTAACTAATTTTAAATGCCAATTCCCACTGAAGAAAAAGTTAGAACACCCTATGGCCTAATAGCTAGTATTTCCCCCTTTGGCTGAAATAACCTCATGGAGATGTTTTCTATAACCATCTATCAATCTCTGACATCGACTGGCAGAAAGTTTTCCCTACACATATTAATAGAACTCAATACAGCGCCCATGGGCGTAATTCCCAGGGGGGTTAGGGGGGTCATGACCCCCCCAATAATCAGATCCAGCCAATATAACCCACCCAATAATCATGTTTCCCCTGTAATGGGTGGACACCTTGATCCCCCCAACGTTCCAGCCAAAGTTACGCCCTAGACAGCACCCAGCCCTAATAAAATCATCATATGTAACGGGACAGTCAGCATTGAACTTTGCTTTTGTTTTATTGAGGCATGACTTACCTTGGCAAACTGAAGGTGGATTTTTGATGAATCAAAAGAAAATAAATTGCCAACAAAAGGTAATGGCCAGGGTCCTGGGGGGTAATTTTTAGGGCCTTTCTGTCTTATTAAGGCGCCAAGTATAAAAAACACAGCAAAAAACGAAAAAATACTTCCACGATCGAGCCATTCAAAAAACCAGAGCACAGAGGCGGCGGTCATTGCTTATGGGAGAAACGAGGCTGCAGGTGAAGGAAACACTGAAGATCACTGAAGAGCAGAAGCTTCGTGTTGATCCTGTAATTTGACAATATTATGCCGGTGTATTGCCGGGGATTAGGGTGAAATACACTAAAACATTAGCACACGCTCAAACTACTTGTGCACTCATGTGAAATACTTGTGTATGTGAGAGAGAGAGAGAGAGAGAGAGAGAGAGAGAGTTAGTTTAGTGTGCCCGGAAGTCATTTCATTGTAAATGGAAGGGGTTACAGTGCAGCACTCCTAAGGACAATTAGATATGAAAAAGTCACTGTTTCTGTTCACTTTGCTTGGCTATTTCACAATTTATCAGTCATGATGTATTATTGGCAACAATGACGATGTTCATATTTTTTCTTCCACATATTGTGCAGTACTGATTACATTAAACATAACCAGAGAGAAATAGAGAATGGGAACAAGAAGTAAGGAAAGTGAATAAAGAAACCTGAAGACAATGGAGGAGAGGAATCAAAAACTCCCAAGTAAGGAGAAAAAAAATCTCTGGGGGTCCAAGGTCACCTGGCTGCCCCCCCCCCCCTCCCAAGGCATACTAACATTACCGAAAACAGAAAAGAGTGGACATGCTTGCTAAAAGGTAGATTAAGAATGAAGACAAAGTCCATCAATGAGTCTGTTATCCATGTTGGCTTATGAAGGGTGGCCAAAGTCTTTCCTCTACGTTGGGCTGTGTCGGGTGGCACTGACGGCTGCACCCACGATGATACAGTTTGTAGGTCCCATTTGTGATGTCACCCCTCCATGGGACTGAACCAGGACTCCCCGGGCACCACCCGGACATGTGAGAAAGGCAGAGAGTATGGATGGTCAGAACATGCAGCCATAGTTATGGTGTGGTAGGTTGTGGGTAAGATAAACTGAAGTAATGGGTCTTCAGTCGAGATTTAAAGACCGAGACCGAATCGGCATCCAAAACATAGGCTGGTAAACCATTCCACAGTATGGGGGCCCTGTAGCAGAATGCTTTACAGCCAACTGTCATTTTATTTATATGTGGAACGACAAGGAGACCTGCATACTGTGACCTGAGTAGACGACGTGGCTTGTAGACTTGAAGTAAACTCAATGAAGACCTATCTCTTCCCAGTACTCAGGTATCTTGTCTCTTGTTGGCATTTTTGTAGCTAAGGATTTTTTTAATGGGGTGGGGTAGCCAAATCCACGCCCAACCCTCCTTCCATCTCAGATGGACTTGGGACTCCATTGGACAGGCATCAGTGATTCCACACCCATCTTTGTCATTCCTTTCAGGTCAGAGGTGCTTGGCCAAGTTGCCTCGGTTCAGGGTTGTATGGAATATTATTTAACACTGTATAACACTTAATGATTGTAATCCTTAGGGCAATACTATAAAAATGTAACTTGCAGAATGTAATGTAACCTTGTAACCTTTAGACAGTTTAGAGAATGGAGTCCAGTTAGTAATGCATCATGTATCCAAGGAAATACTCTGTAAAATAAGTGTTTCTGCACCTTATGTTAGATTTGAAGTTTCTGTGTCTATATCTTGTTTTAGCCCTGGCTGTATGAATATGTGCCTTTGTTAGTTCTGCAGCTTATCGCTGTGTTGAAGACCAAACAACATAACTGGCTTAATAATTAACCAACTTGTGACTACTACTGTTCATTATTATAGAAACTTTGACTACCAACATAGTAAATGATGGGAGTAAAAGATGAAGGCTTTTTGAAGGGTTTTAAAACTTTTTCTCTTCTTTTTATACATTTTTTTCTTTAATTAAATGAATTAAACTTACAGAAACAAACTTCTTAATCGAGCTTCCTACCATTGTTAAACAAAGAAAATATTCAGTGTGTTATCAATGACCTCATATGATGATATCCTAGGAAGTAATGATCTTGGCATTGCTTTGGTATGAGAAAAAAAAGGTCATGCCATGATCTTTCACATTTAAAAAGGTTTTGATCACTTAAATAATGACTGTGGATAAAAATCTGGCATTGTGCAGAAGTCTCCAATGTGAATTGTGGGACCATTTATATATGGTAAGTAAAGACCAAAGATACACAAAGCTTGGAATTTATTGGTCCTACCTATCAGGGTATAAAGATTACTTGGAGACAAAACTACAAGTAATGCTGTATTAAGGGCACTGACATTTAGGTTATATGAAAATATACTGTTTGTGGCTAAAACCATTATACTGAGAAAAATAATTACTAAATGTAACTGAATGAAAAAACAAAACTGAGAATTGATGTTTAGTTCATTTCTTCCTTATATTTTTTAGTTATTTAGAGGTGGTTCCTGAGGCAGGCGATGACCTGTTGGAGTCTGGGCACACTGGAGGCTTATGAGAGGAGGCTAGGGGTGCAAGTTCAAAGGGGGGAGGGGCTGAAAAATTGGACTTAGCTGCGCTGTGTCAGCTGCTGGAACTAAGCAGCTTAACCCTAGACAGGTCCAGGAGGGCTCTCTTCTTGACCATGTTTAATTTTACAGTTACCTACTGCCCTGACTTGAACCTTATTGCAAAAATGTGAAGCACCCACGAGGCACCCAAGCCCAAAGACTATTCCTCCACTGTCCTGCATCATGGCTTACATACAATGCGAGATCATGGAGGAGATTCAGGATGCTCTGCAAGTCAGCAGCTTCAGGTTCCCAGGTGTCCAGATCAAACTCCATCTCATGGTCTTTAAACACCAGCTGCACCCTCAATAAGGCTCACCAGAGGCTGTTCTTCCCAAGAAGGCTAAAGAATTTTGGATTGGGAACCAAAACCCTGGTGAACTTTTACAGTACACTTTTGGTAGCAGGACTGTCTTGATATCCAATTTTCACTATACGTATTATCATGGCCAAAAGAATTCACAATGATGATATTATCGCGGTATCTATAGAAAATTTAAACAGTTATAATAATGCTACCAGTCAAATTCATCTTTAAATTTATTTATTGTGTATTTTCTGTCGACCATTAATATTTCTTTTAAAGACACCAGGTTCATTTTTCGAACTGCTTGCAATCGATCTCCACCAGTCCCTAATGGGATATTCAGCCAGATATTCTGATTTTGGATTATTTGTGTTCTCTGCATAGTTCTGAACAGCATCTGCAGTTTTCTTTGAGTGTGTATGTTATATACACCAAACTTCATATTTGAAGTCAGAGTGAGCCAAAGCTATCAGTACGTCAAAAAAACATGTTTCTAGATTGCAGCAATTAAAAATGTTAAGTAATATTCATCATAAATATATTTATATTTATGTAATAGTGTTGATCCAAAAACTGGAAATCAACGACCAGACAAGCAAAAAAAAACAAAAAAACGGAATCATTAACATCAGTTCTCGCTAAACGATAAAGCGACCATTGTAGTTTGCTGTAAATGTATATGTCAGGATATTTTTATAGTATGCTTCGCTTATCTGACTTATGAGTACAGAAAAATACACTTTTTGGCCACTAAAACAGATGAAGCTACCTTCTGGACCATTTAACTCATGTAATAGTGTTGTTGAATCTTTTTGTTAAAAAGGATTCCTTTTCCTTTGTAGAGTAGTGAAATGTTAATGTTTGTTGTATGTTTGTTGCAGTTCTGTGTGCTGTGTAATTCTGACCCACAGATGGCAGTGTCGCTTCATCGGCAAAAGAAGCTGCCACTTCGCTCTTGGTGGAGGTTAAGTGGTGAAAAAAGGGCAAGAATGTGGCGCTAGAAGCAGACAAACTAGTTTATGTATTGCAGCGGTTTATTTTTCAGTAAAATCATTTTGAAACAGAAACTTCGGTTTGGACATTCGTTAATTATCTTCCATCTACGAAGACGGTACAGTTAAGTTCACAATAAGTTAACCGTCTTTCAGCCTAATTTAACTACATCCCCCTTTCCAAAAAAGTTGGGACGCTGTGTAAGATGTTAATACAAACAGGATGCAATGGTTTTTCAAATCATGTAAACCCATAATTAACTGAAAATAGAACAAAGACAACATATCAAAATGTTGAAACTGAGAAATTATATTGTTTTATGACAAATATATGCTCATTTTGAATTTGATGCCAGCAAGTTGGGACAGGGGGCATGTTGACCACAATGTTGCAACACAATATCAATCACAGTTATCACCAACACCGGTATATTGTGATACCCCTAATTGAGAGAATCCTGACTGGATGTATCATGGTGTGGTTAGGTAACCTAACCATTCTGGACCTCAAATTACTGCGAAAGACTGTACAGACAGCTTCAAAGATCATCAGCACAGACTTTTAATAGCTCCAACTGATCTACCTGTCCAACTGCCAGAAGAGGGTTGGGTCCATCATCAGGGACGCCAGCCACCCAGCTCCCTCCTTCACACTCCTGCCCTCTGGAAAGTGCCACCGGTGCATCACCACCTAGCTCAGAGACCGTTTCACTCCCCATGCGTTCATACTGCTAACCAGCGACTGACTTATGTCCCAGTCTAGGGTTCGGCATACAAAAGGATGCGGTGCATTCAGTGTATGCATTTCGGATATGTGTAACTAAGCAAATACAATGAAGAAGCCAAGAGACAGCAAGATATCTAAAAGAAACCGGAAGAGTGTATTGATTGGAGAATTACATTGTGCAAGGGTTTGCATCAGGAAGGACCAAAGCCAAAATAATAAACAAAACACCCACAAGTAACTGATGAAAGGAAACTCATTTCCAACTGAACCATCCAAAAACAAAAGCAACACAATTCACCTCCCTCTCTTCAAAAATACAAGTGTACCCCCCCCAAAAAAAGATTGATCACTACAACGTTATGCAGAAATATATACAATCGAGTGACCAAAGTCAAAGGATCATAATCTAATAAACAGTCAAAAAGTAAAATCCTAGTGAAACAAAAGACAGTTGAGCACGAAATCACAAGCAAAAGGAGAAAAAAATGAATGAATACATTTTTATTCCCTGCCTGGTGAAATAGAGCAGCAGACAATAATTGAACTGGAATTCTGGAGCTCAGCAGAGGCAGAAGTGAAAAGCAGGACAGAGTTAGAGGATAGAATGGAGTTTGTTGTTGAGGACTGATCTGAAATATAGGCACAAAACACACATACACCATCTACACTCAAACTCAATACATTACAGAATATATATCTCCCATTTCATTATGTTGCCATTTTTAAAATGGCAACCTGCATTTTATCTGTATCTAAACTTTATCCTTATTTATTCTTCTATACTGTGCTCCATTTGCCATATTGCACAAATAATATGTCTTGTACTGCACTACAGACTTGTTCTTCATTGTGTTGTCTCTGGCTCTGGCCATCCACTGTCACCAGGACACACAAATTCCTTGGACATAAAACTTGGTCGTCATCTATGGTGGAAGATTATATATTATCCAGTCCTGTTTGCACCCAGGCAAAGACCCCAAAGCAAAACATTCAATTGGACCAGGGTTCCCAGTTCACCTCTCCAGTGTGGTGAGAGTTTTACAGAAGACTGGGAGTGTGAACCTGACGTTGGAACACCACCCCAATTCAACAGAAAAAGAGAACATCTGAAATAAGCGATTTACCAAACCTCTGGCAGTGTTGCACAACAAATCAGGATGAGTGGAACAAGTGTATTACCTGTGCAGAGTATGCCTACAATTCTCTTGGATTTTCCAAGGAACCAGTGACCCTGTGTGAACTGTCTCCCCCATTGTTAAAACTCCTGTCCCTAGTTTATCGCCTGTTTGCTCAACTTTTGGATTCCCCATCTGCTATTGCTCTGCTCTGGTTTGGTTACAGACATCTTGCCTGTTTACATGTTTACTCTAATGACTATGAGGATTTTGTCTTTGCTATTGCTAAAATTAATCACTATGGTTGAATCCACAACAGGACCTCTGTAGGGTTCATTACAGAAGGACAGTTATGTGTTCAGGAAACTTTTACTTATTTTTAACTGTCAGTTAATATCTGGGTTTTAAATGATATGGAATAGACAGACTCAGCGGGTGGTAGCACACAACTTGTAGGGATATGGGCAGCGTGTTAAACCCACTTTGAACTCCAGACTGGGTTCCATGCCTGGGGGTGTAGAGAAGGTGAAGTGTTGGAGAAGGGAGGTGAAGAACAGGAAGATCTCCATCCGGGCCAGCTGCTCCCCCAGACACACTCTCTTCCCTGTGGAAAAACATTTTAAAATTTCTAAAAATAACACTTTCACATATTTACGATAATCCTATTACATGCACCTTCAGAAGAATATTTAACAATAAAGAAGTAACTGCAGTAGGAATCATCGGGTCTAAAGGAAATTTTACCAGCTGAAAAGGGCAGGAAAGCATCTCTTCTCCTGAACTTCCCCTCTGCATCCAGGAAATGTCCAGGATTGAAAGTGAAGGGAGTCTCCCATTCAGTCTCATCAAAGAGCACAGAGTCTAAAGTCACTATCAGCATTGTTCCCTAAAGCACAGACAAAGACCCCTGAAACATTACGAGCGTAACCTCACATAGGTAGAACACGTGATGATGTCAACCCTCCATGAACGCCAATAACATACTTCATGCGGAATTTCATTACTCACCTTTGGAACTGTGTATCCTCCCAGCTCTGTGTCTTTTGTGGATAAGCGTCCAAGCAGTGGTACAATGTTGCCCATCCTCTGTACTTCATGGACGACAGCGTCAGTGTACGGCATGTTTGGCCTGTCTGCCATGCTGGGCTGACGTGACCGTCCAATCACACTGTCTATCTCAGCCTGCACCTTCTCTAAAGACAGAATAGGGTACATATAGACAAACCAAGCGAACGTCTCCACCGTAAAACATTATATCCATTTAGTACTGCTGCAGTGTTGTGGAACGGAAGGCAATTTCAATTGTTACTATTACAGCTGTAATTATTTTTCATATAAGTGGCTACCATTAATCATGGTTATAAACCTGGGCTTAAACACCACACTTAATTATGATCACAAAGAAAAAAACAACAATTATTATTATATTACTTCTTTAGACAACTTATCACAGAGTGGAAATGTGTTCTCTGTAGTGGTTATATGACTGTTTTATTCTTTCAAAATATGGTTAATTAAATTAAACTAACCTTGTATGTCTGGATATTTGATCATGTACAACAAGCCCCAGTACAGCGTAGTAGATGTAGTCTCAGTTCCGGCCAGGAACAGATCGATGGTGCAGTAACACAAGTTCTCCTCATTAAATCCGGCATGAACATCATCTTTCCACTGCGACAAAAAATATATTCTGTTGTTATGAGGAAAAAGATACTTACTATAAAACTGGAATGTTTCTATTTGACTTATTGAATTCCATATTAATTATGTCCATCAATCCACTTTGATCTAATTAATCTCCAGTGAGCAAAAAGAGAATGTATTTCATCTATTAAATGTATATAACTGCTTACCCATACCAAACACTGCTGATCCAAACCAAATTGCAGGAAAATATGTACTCAATAAATACATTATTGTCACAATTAACCAGTGTTTGGGAAGCTACTTTTAAACAGTAGCTTTTCAAGCTACAAGCTACGTATGTTTAAAAAGAGTTAAGCTACAGCCAAGCTACTGTTTTAGTATAGTAGAGAGCTACACCACAAGCTAGAGGAAAAAGTAGCTAGTTACATTGAAGCCATTTAATCTGGTAATACTTAATATTTATACTGTAGGACACTCTTAAACAAAATGAATTAAAAAATGTGAAATATGATGTTAAAAGTAATATGCATATTACGAGTCATGTGTAGTATACTGTGAGCGCTGCGAACAGTCGACTGAGCACGAGATGAACGAACAAGTGTCTCGCGGAAATATTCTGCCGCTGCCAGTTAGGGCAGAAACTGTCTTTGACTGTCACTCATACTGGGCAACATTCTCACTGCCTGATGCGGTGCAGTCGTGGCCACATATCCGCAATCTCGGAACGATCGTAAAGTCAACCAGTCGTAAGCTGCATAGGTTGTAAGTCAATGACGACCTGTAGTATATTTTAATGATGTAGCATTTTGCCATGCTATATCACTATTTGTAAAAAAAAAAAAAAAAAAAAAGGAACATTATGGAAAAGCAGTTTTAACTACTAATAAGCTACTGCAAAAAGTAGTTAAGTTAGTAGCGTAACTACCTGTAGTTAGCTACTCCCCAACAATGCAATTAATTGTCCAGCCCGATACCTTTTCCATCTCCAACAGGAAGCTGTCTATATAGTCTCTAGGAGATGATGGGTCCCAGTCTTCCTGGTGCTCCTTAATTTTCAGCCGGACAAAAGACATCAGAGTCTTCCAGTGTGAAAGTAATTTCTTGTGGGGACCAGGGATTCTCCGCATCAACCAGGGGAACATATTATATATCTAAAACGAAAAAAAAAATGAGTCATTTAGGTAATGTGTAGTAAGGGATTGATCTCTCTGGAGGCCTTTCGCTGACATGGGTAGCCGCCAACCACTCCCCCGCCCCCCATAGGGCCACTTGCGGTATTTTTTGAAGCCAAAAAACAAATGAACAAGAATTAAATATTATGCAATGTCAATAATCCGCTAATCAGCGCCGGGGATAAAAATTTGGCAATCAGGTTGGAGGGAGTGATGTGGGAAAAATTCGAAAATTAGCCGATTATAGGGTATGGAGGGTAAACGTTCCATTCTTGCAGAGCTGGGGCAGGGCCCCTGTTTTGCCAGGTGGGGCCCCTAATTTTGCAGAGGCTCCAGGCTATAGTGTAGGATAACCCATGCATCAATACACCATTGGTAATGGGGCTAGTTTAGTTCAAACAAAAACATGTTAAACTTCTATTTATCCATGAACACTGGAGTTGAGAAACAGCGACAAACCGTAGCCCAAATGCTTCCTTCTAAATAGACAGTTTCATTGATTATCTTCAGCAGAGTTCGGAAGTAGCTGTCATTGTAGTCAAAGCGATTCCCAAACACCAGGCAGCAGATGATGTTGGAGACGGCATTGTTCAAGATGAACTGAGGGTCAAATGGTTGGCCTAAGGAAAGGATTTTCATCAAGGTATATATCCAGTTCTGTGTCAATGGATTGTATTGTATTGCATTTCAGATTTTTACTGACATAGCAAGTCGTGATGAATTTTAAATGAACAAACGGGATAATTTATATAGATTATACAAAGGGCTACATCTTACATGACTAGGTCACCATGGGACAAACGTTCATGTTTGGGAAAGTTTGTACCTTGTGTATTGGCTATGACCTCATTCAGTAACGTGCTCTCCACCTGAATGGAGGACTCAAGGCTCTTTTTGCCCAGTCCAAAGTGCTTCAGGGTTGAGAGAGCAAACCTTCTTTGTTGTTTCCATAGGTAGCCATTGGAGATCGCCAAACCTAAAACAAACATTTTCTCACTTTGAAGAAGAAACCAGAAAAAAATCTGCCCATGTGGGCATACATATGCTCATAAATGATGGTTCCATGGTTGAGCACAAATGAAAACATTGCATATCTAATGTTATACAATGTACAATGAGAAGAATATCAGCTACATTAGTGTGAACAAGTATTACTGGTCACTATGTTGTGGTGTGAAATGGAAATACAGATAGCTTGGTTTATAGGGGACTACTGATACAGCTATAAAATGAGGTTCACTACTATAAATAGATAATGCTTGTTTCAGAGACGCTTAAGATCATCACAATGGGTGACTAGCATTATCACAAGAAATACTGGACTATCTGCATCTTAAACTTTAACTAGAGAGGTGAGATTTATACCCCCAACACTGGAAATGTGAATAAATGTGTTTTAGCTGGAATGGGGTCCCAGATACCTCACCGTTTGGGCCCTGTGATATGCAACCAGCCATTATCCTTTACTTTCAGATTACAGGCTAAACAATCGAATTTTAGTTGAGAACAAAAGCATGGCATACACAGTTCCAACATTTTTTGCTAATTATTATTTTAAAAAATACCGTTATTATGCACAATGTCTTCAAATATTGGCTGTTCTGCACGATCTGCAAAGTTTTCCCCGTGTTGAACTAGGGCTTCTTTCACAAGTTTAAAACTGCCCACAACAACGATGTTTCGTTCCAAACGAAGACTGAAAATGTTTCCGTATTTCTTGGCCAACTGGATTTAAAAAAAAGAAAATACAAAAACACAGTTAATGTCAAATGCACAATATTTCATAAATATAAATAACACATATGGAGGTAAGTGAAAAATACAGGCATGTATGTAGATGTTACTTGACCTTTTAAAAAATTTTATGGCTTAAGTTGTGAGCAGACTTACTCAAAGTCTCATTTTTATCTTAAATAACTACAGGCTATGATCCAGCTTCTGTTGGTCTCTGTTACAGGAACATGGGACTTTGACCCACGAAAGTAAAGTTGCTCCCGCTACCATGTGGAATTGTGCAGCTAGCAATTAATTTTGCATTTTCCTACTATGTTCATACCTTGTTTTCACCACGTGTCTACTGCATATTCATTACGTGTTTATCCACAGAAGTGAAATACACAAGATTACATTACAAATAGAAAAAGATTACACTAAAAAAGAAAAAAGATTACAAAAAGAGGTGGCAAGAGAGATATAAAAAACAACCATCTGGTACCCCTTTATAAGTCTTATTTAACAACACCTACAGCAGTGGTTCCCAAACTTTCTCTGCAGGGCCCCCTTTATCTAGATAGGAACATTATTGAGCCCCCCCATTTAAACTACACAGGTTCAGATTAAAACTTTATTTGAAATACAACTCCCTTTTGTAATTGAACGAAACAAATGCAATTACAAAATACAAATGGTGCAATTTCACCACTGTGGGAGAAAAAAGAGCAATCAATTAAAAATAAAAGTCCAGCATAAGTTTGAAATTATGCAAATGAAGATTTAACATTCCTGTTAATATTCATTTGTGTACACAAATTAAAGTTTGTCTTACGTTTACCGAATTTTGTTTTTTAATGGTAACCGCAGGTTTCAGCCTATACCACAGCACAAAACAACATCTAAATCATACCCATTAATTGATAGTCTCCCTGCACTTCATGTAGAAAATTTTAAACCTCATTTTTCATGATATGGTTAGATTATTTTGGTCCGGCGCTGCAAAACGTCGTCACGCATCACCATGTCACATGGTACGAAAACCTTGCAAGAGCAAGACGCCTTAAGACAGATCATACACCACCTCTCAGCTGGCTGAACAAACTGGATCTGCCTCCGTGACGACACAACTTTGCCCTTATTGGCTGAAGAACGTGTCGTTTGTATGACGTTTGTATCCCAGGAACTTCCGATGCGTTATCTGCTATTTCTCCCGAATATCACGCAAAGCAGTGAGAACTGGTTTTCAGTTAATTTACCTGGTAAAAATTTGTTTAAATAAAGTACATAAATTCTGAATGAACCCACTCCCTTGGCTGAGAAGCAACCCCACACATGAATGGTCTCAGGATGCTTTACTGTTGGCATGACACAGGACTGATGGTAGTGCTCACCTTTTCTTCTCTGGACAATCTTTCTCTGGATTCCCCAAACATTCAGAAAGGGGATTCATCAGAGAAAATGACTTTACCCAAGGCCCAAGTCCTCAGCAGTCCAATCCCTGTACCTTTTGCAGAATTTCAGTCTGTCCCTGATGTACTCACACCTGCCTGCTGCCATTCTTAAGTAAGCTCTGCACTGGGGTTGCCCCGATCCTGCAACTGAATCAAGTTTAAGAGACGGTCCTGGTTCTTGCTGGACTTTCTTGGGCACCCTGAAGCCATCTTAACAACAACTGAACCTCTCTCCTTGAAGTTCTTGATGATCCGATAAATGGTTGATTTAGATGCAATCTTAATAGTAGTAATATCCTTGCCTGTGAAGTCCTTATTGTGCAAAGCACTGATGACTGCACATGTTTCCTTGCAGGTAACCATGGTTAACAGAGGAAGAACAATGATTTCAAGCACCACCCTCCTCTTAAAGCATCCAGTCTGCTATTCTTACGCAATTATGTTCAATATAGAGATAATAAGATTCATGTAAAAGTTGTATTACTTTGTAAATAATCTGTACGGTTTGAAAACTACCCCAACGCCTCTGATGTACTAATTTTAGGTTTATAATGGAATAATATAGATTTGCCATAAGATTGCTTGGTTGAGAGTCTGAAAGCGCGAGTGTCACAACAGATGCGTGACAGTTGTCAACCCTGCTGTCTGTGTCCATGACTTTCGGTGCCTAGCGATTCAGTATTACTCAGCATTAGGAGCCACTTGCATTGATTAGTAATTAATATCTGTTTCCCCCATACAGTCCACTGCCGTGGATCATTATGAAAGCAGCCCAAAAACCCACAATCCGCGACCTCCTAATATTTACCCGCAACTATGTTTTCAAAATAGCCCAATTGGGCAAGGAAACCGCGGATCAGGCAACTCTGAAATCAGTGCAGCAACATAAAAGTGAATATCGGATACAAGTCAGGATGCATCATTTCTATCATCTCTGCATCTGAAAAATCCAGTTAATATATACAGTAGGCTTAATTATTAGTAGAGCCCCTGTGTCTTTATTATTTAGAAATGTGACCAATAATTTTTGAACAATAATTTTATTTTAAATTTTCCCCTTCTCTAAACTGTTGCAGTAGCTGTACCATATTGAATTGCTTAACATCATATTCTGTTGAATCACATTGTACTGTGTTGAATCGCATTGTGTTGAATCAAATCATGTTGAATCGCACTGCTCTGCAAAAGGAGTGAATCATGTTTTATCGCATTAGTAGTTGCTTCATATGTATCTGATGTATGTATCTGACCGCTGGCAATGCATCAAGATCTGTATCGCATCGGCCTATCACGGACATGCATATTCCTCATTCAATATACAGTCCAGCTACAACGTGTGATATCACACTGTTAAATTAGGGTTGCACCTAAGCTCTGGAGGGTGGTAGATCTGCTGGAGCAGGATTGGGCCCTGATGTAGGAACATCCCCTGCAGAAAAGGTATAAAATTCGATGTTGATTTGTGGTGGGGGGGCTCTTCTCCTTTGCATATGGGGAACCCCTGTTTCAACAGGCCAAATTGAACGGGAAACTTATCCTACCCTAACGTGTCTGCATTTTATTCATATCTGTCTGAAATTCTAAAATTATTTGACAAATTATCAAATAAAAACACAAAGCAGCTTTTTTAGTTCACTTACATTTGCTTTTCATAGACTGTAGACATGCTGCATCGTGAGACTCATAACACCCATAGGAGATGTTTATGATACAATTTATGTGTTATTATTATTTATTATTTAAAATCCATATAATTACATTATTGGTGACTGGTATCACAGTTTTATTATTTAATTAATTTTGTTTAGTGTAATAAGTTACTACATACTGGAGTCGCATTCCCCTAATCCAATTATTCCCATAGCATTTGTGAATTTAGTACCCAATTTTAGTGAATGCAAAGTTTTTCAGGGATGCATTAGTTGCGTTGTAGGAGGACTAAGTATGTAGCATCTTATTACCATTGCATGGTATGCTAATTAATATTGGCACTGCCCCCACTATAATATGATTGGTTCCCCGGGTGGCTCCTTCATTTTAATTGGTTGGTAATGATGTCGATCATGGAACACATTTTTTTCCACGCAAGTATACTTTTAGTCGCTCCCAAAATTGCAATAATATACCAGAAGCATAGTTAAAGTTATTCTACAATTAAATTTAGTATAGTGATTTTTATTATTTTGTGAATTTAGGATAAATGAAGTCAGTGATGGCCTTAATTTTTCTTCTCATGATGCCCCCACCATTTTACTGTTACCCCTCCCATGCAAATAATCTGGACCCACAAGGTAAACTTGTCCATCCACCAACATGAAAGAGAAGGGGATCATTTAAAAGCATTACATTCAAATTTCATTAAACTTATTATCTGTTTAGTAATGGTTGTATTCGTTACCACCAGTCTGAAATTTAGTTTTTCGGCTGAGCGGTTTACAATCTAGAAGATCAAATTCAAAGAAATATATAACAATTTTGAAAATTATATTAAAGTAGTACATATTTTTGAAACATATAAAAATCATTATATGTGAACAGACAGTCAGCACTGAACTTAACTTTAAAATGCACGATCATTTCTTATTATAGCAGCACAAATGCACATAAAATAAGTACGCATTTGACCTCTCACAACAATGGATTGCTGCACCTATTACTTTTGAGGGTGAATGCGTACTTGCATTCCAGTTATGTGCATCCCTGATGACTTACCTTGGCTAGCTGAAGGTGGATTTTTGATGCATTGAGGCTGAGTAAGTTGCCGAAAAAAGGTAGCGGCCAGGGTCCAGGGGGGAAGTTTTTTGGGCCTTTTTGTCTTATTAGGCTGCTGAGTATTAAAATCACAGCAAGAAACAAAAAAAAACTTCTGAGGCCGAGCCACTCAAAATACGAGACCACAGAGGTTGCGGTCATTGCTTATGGGAGCTGCAGGCAAAGGAAGGACTGAAAGGCAAAAGCTTGGTGTTGATGCTGTAATTTGACTATATACGCTCAACTGGATGTGAGTCAACTGTGGATGTGAGTCACACATGCGCCAGTGTTGAAAGCCAAATGTAAAAGCAACTAAAACTAACGAAAAAATTAAAAAAACTGAAGCCAAATTCCTTCCTCTGAACCACTTTGCCAGTGTGAATACAGATATTTAGGGCAGGACTTCCAACTTTGGTCAGCTGGCTGGGATGAGATTTTCACTTTGAGACAATTCTGCACACACATCCACACACCTTCACATAACTGAATGGCAAATGGTTGGTGTTAACCCTGTAATTTGGCAAAAAATCCAGTCGCTACAGGATCTCATTCAGCCATAGATATGAGTCACGCATGCACTGCCAATCTGAGTCAACTGTGTTAAACTATTAAAGTATTAAAATATTCAAGTAATAAACAACATAATAACTGCTAATTTCCAGGCAGACGATCATCAAAGTTTCTCTGTAAGGTGCATCAGTTCAGGTGAGTTTGTTTGTCACAGCATTCAAATCATATAGATTACATGCATGTACATTTTTTCTAAAATTTCACAGATAATTTTTTCTTTTCAAGGTTGAGCTGAATGATCAAAATCTAAATCACAGTTTAAAACAACACGGTTAGCAAATCGCAAAAACTGAGGTTTAGGATATGCATTGTATAGCACGTCTGACTGAGGGTTTAAAACTGTAGTGAGAATAGCTTTACAAATTCATGTCATCCTCCTTGTGTGAGAGTAATGCTCAGCAAACAGTTGGCCCAAGGCAACTGCCTATACACCCATAAACAACAAACATGTGACACCCAAGGAAAACATTACACTCGCAGTGCAACAAAAAAAAATGTTGATTCCACTGCTGAGCTATAAGTGAATTACCTACCTATTTCATGGCCAGAGATTGTTTACAGAAAGGCCCTATTTTTGGGGGTCCTAACAGCGCTAGCTGCAGGGTCCCTATTCAATCAAGGTTTGCACAGTTACAGTACGGTTACTTGTGGCTTTAATTTTAAATACATATATGCCGGGTCACTGAAGACTCGGGGTATGTACACGAGGATTAAAAAAGTAATAAATACATGTTGGAAGCAGTTCATATCTTTGTTCTCATCCTTACATTTGAATATAGACCATAATATTTTGATGGTATCTCATGTGGTAATGCTGCATCATGTTTTAAATCTATTACACACAGAATGTTGAACTGAAGTTCGACTTTAAAAAAATGATATTACTTCATAATGATGTCAATCATATCGCAATCGCAATATCTGTCAGTAAAATCACAATTAGATATTTTCTTCAAATCAGTCAGCCCTACTTGAAAGAGTACCGATTGATAGGCTACAGTGCTACACGTACTGGCTAAAATCATTAACAGCATTTGATCAAATTTACCCAAATGCATGTCCCAGCTGCCTTTTCATACTGTACTTCTGTCAGGGTCAGTCCCTATGGAATTAGATTTGTGCCAATTTTATCAAGCAAAAGTTTTTTAGAAAATAAAACTCACTGAATCAAAAACAAAGTCAGTTAAAAAAGTTAAATTTACAACTTGCAAACAAATTATTCTTGCACTTTTTTGATAACGTGTCCCTTTGTTTACAATTCCAGCTTTCTCATTTGTGCTGCCAGCTTCCCGATTACCCTGCCAGTGCTCTGGATGTTGTTTAATGTAGTTTCGGTGGACATGGACATCCTAAACAGTGGGACTGGGCATTTACTGGATTCCTACAAGGTTAATAAAGTTTAAGTATTGATCATAAATGCTGTCTGTACTGTACTTGACGTTTTGGTAAGAGCGTTACTAATTAGATCATGCTGTACTGTTCCTTGATCTTTCTTCATATTGTCTAAATGTTCATTGTACGTATGCTCCTGAGCTCCACAATTCTGAATAATAGTTGGTTCCCACTTTCTCATTGCCACTGACTGATCATTTTTGTTTAGCAAACTGATAGTTAAAGACACCAGTTTCAACATTGCAAGGCTCTACATTACAGTTTGTAGTTCACTGGCAACTTAAAGCACTCGCATGCACATGTAACTCAATAGTTTAACACAGTTTGGATCTCAAGACACAGTAAAATAGCAAACAAAAAAGTCACACAGCACTGTGTAACACAAAAACAGCAAAATGGCTATACAAGGACAACAAAATCAGATACTATGAGAACCAAAAACACAACAATGCCATATCACTGCAATTTATTCAATATATTATTAAATCATTTTGAAAGCTTGGTTAACTGTTTTGCATGGGGTGGCTAACACGATCACCAGATGCATATATCGTTTTGACTAACAAGACTAAAAGCACTGAAAACTGAATTGTGACAATTGTACAAAACTATTTGCATATATGTACTAAAACGTTTGGAAATGTGTGTGAAGCAATGAGGAAATGTTGTTCTGCTGTGCTGACGTAGCATCATTGTATGGGGATTACACTTGTCGTTTTTCAGATGTTAATTGTAATTTTATAGACGTTGCCAAAATGTCAATGTAAGCATGTTCCTGAGCTCCAAAATTCTGAATGATATTCAGTTCCCACTTTCTCCTTGTCACTAACTGATCATTTTCTTTAGAAAACTGTTACTTATTCATGTCAAAGACACCAGTTTCAACATTACAGTACAGGCTCTGCATTACAGTATATAAAGTGCATTCACCATTGTATTTGGTTGTATGTGCTGCATCGTGTTTGCTCCTGTGTTGCTGTGTTTGCTCCTGTGTTGCTGTGTTTGCTCCCTGCTTGTATCCTGATGACTCACTTGCCTGTGTTTCCCCAAGACATGTTTACTGTTTTTTTGCCTGAATACCAAAGTCGAAACCAAAGTAAACTTTCAGTAATTACTTGATCATGTTTATAGCAATTTGTTTAAATTAATGCATTGAATTAATTTTTCTTTTGAGTTTATCAATTAAAAAAATTACACATATGTGTGTGTGTGTGTCGTCTGTTTGTGTGTGTGTGTGTGTGTGTCTATATGTTGATCATTAGAAAACAATAGTGCAATTATTATGCAATTTTTGCAATTATGTTGCAAATCTCTGGAGGGGATGAGTCCACCTACAGGGATGAGGTGGAGCGGCTGACAGCGTGGTGCAGGAATAATGACTCGCTCCTCAACACAACCAAGACCAAGGAGCTCATTGTGAACTTTAGGAAGAAGGCAGACAACATCCAGCCACTCATCATCAACGGAGACTCAAATTTCTGCTTCTTGGAAGTCACCATCAGGGAAGACCTGGGGAACACACACTGCTGAACTGGTGAAGAAGGCCCAAAAGAGGATCTACTTCCTGAGAGTTCTCAGGACGAACAGCATCTCTGAGAAACTGCTGGTGTCCTTCTACCACTACACAATAGAGAGTACTCTGGCCTACTGTCTCTGTGCATGGTTCTCCAGCTGCACAGTAGCACAGAGGAAAGAGCTCCACAGGGTCATTCAAGTCGCCCAGAGGATAGTCAGCTGTACTCTCCCCAAACTTGAAGAATTGCACAGTTCCTGTTGTCTCAGGAGCATCAAGAAAACTCTTCAGGACCCATCACACCCTGGACATGTACTGTTTGAACATCTGCCTTCACGCAGACATTTCAGATCCCTAAAAACTAACACACTAAAAACAGTTTCTATCCTTCAGCCATCACCATACTAAATGCTGCTAAGCTAACAATCTGATCTAGTGCACCTTCATGTTTACAATGTAGTGTCATGTTTACAACCAAGTTGGACCATTGCTTAACTTCAATGCTGCTATTTTCAACTGCAATAGGTGAAACATGCAATATCTTAAAACTACGGGGTATGACTTTATCCTGCTGGTTCGTTTGTTTGTTTATTTATTTTATTTATTGTTTGTTTATTTATTGGATGTTTTATTGTTGCTAATTTGTCTATTGTTTTGATGTTGTGACACTGGAGAGGATGCACCTTTAAATTTTGTTGCTGTGGAAACAACAATGACAATAAAGCATCCGAATCTCAATCTGTTCATCTTAGGAAATGACATAGCTGGTAGGAAGTTGTTCCCCGTTCCCTAGATTCTTTGACATTGTAACCGATAAGCTGAACCAGCAAAAACATTCAGATTCCTGTGTGTGTTCTAACCTATGCACAAACACACTGGTGTTTGTTTTTGTTTGTGTTTAGCAGGAGATCGAGAGCTATGCTAACATTAGCATTGGTGGAAAATAGACAGCTGTGCTAATCACAACTGCTAACTCTCTTGGAAGAAAGAAAGGACGCCATTTAACTGAAATAACAGTGACTGTCTCTATGATTATGCTGGTTTCTGACCAGTCATTGTGCACATAGATGCAAAATGATGTGTGGTTGTTTTTTTAGTCTTACTGTACTAGCAGGCTGGACCAGCATCACTGCTTCTGCTTCCTCTCCCTCCACCATCTATGGTGTCTAGGTTAACAGGAATGCTGTGGCTGCAATGAAAGTCATCTGCAATGGGAAGTTTTAGCCAAAAACGATGTCTAGTAAATCTTGGCAACTGTAGCAGTTTTTTGCTGTATGCAAAAAACAAAGCAAACAAACTAAACAAAACAGAAAAATCTGCCGAAAGAGAGAGCCGCGGGCTGCTGCTTCTGTGTGTGATGCCATCTTACATTATGTGGATGAAATGCATTTTGTTAGTGAAAGGAAGACATTCTGTAGACAAAATGTATTTCATGAATGATACACAGTTTCATGAAAGAAAATGTTTATGTGGAATCAGGCAATGCTTTTGTGGAATCACGAAATGCATTTCATCTTTTGATTGTGCAGACACATGTAATTATGCTTAACTTGAATTTAAGTGTAATAAAAAGAGAAATAGCTCCGGGGCTCATACATTTACTGCTGTATGTACTGATTATTGTCAACATTTTTATTACTTTTTAAATATTTTTAAGCCAAGCCAATGAAAAATTTTGGCACCAATTCCCTCCAATTGTAGGCTATGTTCCCCTCCATTTTCCTGTGAATAACACTGTCCCAAATAGTTCAGAATGGTTCAGACACACCGAATAGCCTACGTGTAGAATACAACAATAAAATTGCAAAACTGAACGGATTAATGCAAGTAATTACAGACTGTCGGTGGATCCTCATAGAATCGCTGGTGTCGCTGCAGATGGAGCTACAGTTACTTGATCCACATGGCAGTGTTCAGGAGGACAACCAGGACAGTGTTATGTTCATGTATTATACTGGAACTAATTTATGTTGCATTATGATACTTCCTCTTTCAGAAGAAGTATTTATCCAATTACACAGTGCTGTGTTGGTTCTAAACTTAGAGAAATGTGAGTTTGAGGTACGCACGGTTACCTATCTTGGGAAACTGGTTAGCTGATGCACAGTAAGACCACTGGATGTGTCTCTCGGTTTTGGTCTGTTAGACTGTCTGACTACAATTTCACCTGCTCTCCCCTTGGTGTGTGTAGGAAGTAACTGCCATTTTGTTTGGGGCGGTTGGTCATGGAGCTGAGGAAGTGTTTGTCTTTTGCTTCCTTTTTGTTTTGGTTAGGCAAACTAGATTTTTGTCACAGTTTGTCGGGGTTTTTGTTTGTTTTTTTGGCCAGCGCTGGGGTTATGATATACGTTTTATGTTTAAATTGGAAATTAACTGCAAAATGTATGTAAACCTTACATAAAACCCACTGCAATAAATAAAGAATAAATAAATAAACAAATCATACACACACCTGCTACTCATTGTCCAAACATGTATTTGGTGGCTTTTTGGAAAAACTCCCAAATATATACCAATTGCATTTTACACAGGTGCCTTTAGTTGTATTTCAAGTATATTTGCCAACCTGCAATTGAGTCATTTTTGCTGGCAGCAGATGAGGAATATAAAGCTACAGTCAACGTATAAAGTAAACATGATTTGATTGATTTGGGTGTTACCGCTGTTTTTTAAAGTGACAGTAACTCTGCATCTGTGAGGATTACTGACTGTCCCAAAGTTTTCTTGATGGGTCAGTGTTATGCAAACGCAACGGCCAATTAGTGAAAACAAAAGGTGTCACATGCCGAAGTACGTGACAACTACCAGGTTATAGGAGGTCAAAAAAGCGCTGGCAGTTCTAGTGTTAAACGGACAGTTTACATTTTTGACTTTTTTGACTGAATATTTTCGGTTGCTGAAAGTTCGGTACATCACTAATTTAGACAGCTGTGTGTATGACTAGTGGTTGACAGTATAGGCCATACGCTGAAGTACGTGACAGGTAGTGGTTAATGGAGGTCAATGAAATGCTGGCAGTTCTAGTGTTAAATGTCAATTTCAGTTTCTGGCTTTTTTGGCCACATTTTTGGTTGTTGAAATTTCAGTGCATCACTAGTTTAGTCAGCTGTGTGTATGACTAGTAGGATGTAGGGAAAAGGATACAACTACAGAGAGGAAAAGGCAGAATGGTCAGACGGGGAAGGCAAGGTCAGAACCAAATCAATTATATGTATTATTCGGTGATTAAAAAAATACACATTGTAGTGTGTTTGAGTGTTTGTGTATCAACAGTCATATTTCTTATCCCAATGAAATGCCCATGTGATCATATGTCCACAGTGTGTTTGTTGCTTTGCTCACCTCCCTAGTCTTGTTCCCAGTGCTTTCTTGGTTTCCTAGTTGTGTTTAGTTCATGGGCCTTAATTTATTCCTTATTGTTCCTTCTTTGTTTTTCGGCCCCCCTGTGGTCCTTTTGTTTTGTGCCTTCCCTATTATGTTCAGTATTGCTAATAAACTCCTGAAGTCCCGGAGCCGCACCGTGGATCGTCACCTTCTTTCTGCTCGCACCATCCTATGACACATGAATACCTGAGCAATTTCAATGCGTGCCTTTAGAATTAATCCAGATTTAACAGGGGATGCCCCTGTCCAGGCATCCGGGCGGTTTTTCAAAAATCTGTGGTTTGTACAGGTTTAGCACTGCAACCTGTATGACCCAGTGTTGCAAGTTGCAGTGTACTAAGTGAAGGCAAAGCCATCAATTTTCGATATACGGCAGCAACTCGGTATAATCACGCAGCGTTTGCAAGGCTTGTGCACGCGTTTACTTTATAAATTAAATAATATGCACATCCCTACATGTCATGCGACTCACAAGTGACATCAACATCTGGAAACCATTGGCACTTTGACCCTTTATTTTTGTTTTTGTGCGAGCAGTGAATCGCATCATTTGCATGGAGGTTAACAAATTTTAGCGTAACGTTTTGTAACTTTTGTTGAAAAAGACATGGATACTCGTAAATTGTGCGTAGTTTGTAAAACGACAGTTATCTGTAAGGACTAATAAAAAGAACAGTTGGCTTGGTCGGCCAACATGAGAAATTGTTAAAATAGTTATTAAGTCTCTCTATGGCTTATTTCCCAGCTGGTGATCTGTGCAGCCTGTGTGGTACCAGTGACATCTACTGCCTTTCAAATGTACAGTCACAAAGCAAATAAACAACTAACCCACCAACATACCAATCAATTACGTCTACTTTCCCCTTTAATTCTAAGTTTTGTAAGTTATATACACATAAAGGCAGAATGTAGACACTCACTTTAGCTTTTTAACCCATGCTAACATTATTCAATAACAATTTGCAATTTCAAAAATGTATATGCATTGACTGCTCATAAACTTTGCAAATAAATAACAGATGTGTTCCTTTTAATGCATGTGTCATATTTGATACTAATATTTCTAAGACCACAAGTTAGTAACAGGATTACTTCTTTCCTCAAAACCTGTTGTATACAATCCTATACATGTCTTCTGCCCTCTGGTGGATGACCTATGTAATGCATGTGGCAAAGGTTTTCAAGAATCCAAGATGGCTGCACGCATGTTGTAACTGGCAGGATTTTCATGGGATAAGAAGTCCTATTTTTGGAATAGTTACAGTAAGCGCAATGAAGCAAAATAGATTATAATTCAAAATGAGCCTTTATTAGTGTGAAACAGCTCATAACAGTATATCAAGAAATATTTAACAGAAAAATGTGGTGAAAATGTGTGTATTAAATATAATACTACGGGTATATAAATGTATATTATACTATAATACATATTAACAACAATTAATATATTAATGTAAGCTTGAGTATTTCTTCTAGTATACATTTTAAGAAGAATTTGACATTTATGCTGATCGTAAATACAGACGTTCCTCTACCTACGAACGAGTTACATTCCGAACGGCCGTTCGTAACTTGAAATGTTCATAAGAACATAAGAACATAAGAAATTTACAAACGAGAGGAGGCCATTCGGCCCATCAAGCTCGTTTGGGGAGAACTTAGCTAATATCTCAGAGTTGTTAAAATCTTATCTAGCTCTGATTTAAAGGAACTCATGGTTTTAGCTTCCACTACAATAGCAGGAAGACTATTCCATACTCTGACTACACGCTGTGTAAAGAAGTGCTTCCTCAAATTTGTTTTAAAATGTTCTCCCGCTAATTTCCACTTAAATACTAGAACTCCACGAGTTCTAGTATTTAGACTAATATTGAAATAGTCATTTGGCTGAACAGCATCCAGACCCGTTAGAATCTTATAGACCTGAATCATATCCCCCCTTAGTCTCCTTTGCTCAAGGCTGAACAGATTCAGTTCCGCTAACCTCTCCTCGTAAGACATTCCTCTAAGACCAGGAATCATTCTCGTAGCTCTTCGTTGCACCTTTTCTAAGGCAGCAATGTCCTTCTTGAGGTATGGTGACCAAACCTGCACACAGTATTCTAGGTGGGGTCTTACCAAGGAATTATATAAGTGTAACATCACCTCCCTTGACTTAAACTCCACACATCTAGAGATATAACCCAACATTCTGTTCGCCTTTTTTATTGCTTCCCCACATTGGCGAGAGTGGGACATGGAAGCATCAACATACATACCGAGATCTTTCTCGTAATCAGCTACCTTTATTTCAGTGGAACCCATAAAATATCTGTACTGTATATTTCTGCTCCCTGCATGGATTACCTTACATTTATCTGTGTTAAATTTCATCTGCCAAGTATCAGCCCATTCGCTAATTAAATCCAGATCCCGTTGAAGCCTCTCTGCTGCTAGATTAGTATCTGCTACCCCGCCCACCTTATGGTCGTCTGCAAATTTAACCAGTTTACTGTATGTATTCGTGTCAATATCATTAATGTAAATTAGGAACAATAGTGGTCCTAAAATTGAACCCTGCGGTACCCCACTATAAACGGAGGCCCACTGTGACATAGTGCCTCTAATAACTACTCGCTGCTTCCTATCAGTTAGCCAGTTTTTGATCCAAGCTGCCACAGTTCCTAAAATTCCTGCAGCTTTAAGCTTTAACAAGAGCCGTTTGTGGGGGACAACATCAAAGGCTTTCTGGAAATCTAAGTAAATCACATCATAGGCCTTTTTGTGATCAATTTCACTTGTAGCTTCCTCAAAGAACTCAAGCAGATTCGTTAAGCAGGATCTACCTCTCCTAAATCCATGTTGGCTATCCTTTATAATGTTATTTGCATCTAGGTAATCTACCATTTTCACTTGAATTATAGCTTCCATTATTTTTCCAGTAATGCTAGTTAAACTGATTGGCCTATAGTTTGCTGGATTACTTCTATCCCCTTTTTTGAATATGGGTGTTATATTAGCATGCTTCCAATCTGATGGTACCACACCCGCAGATAACGATTTCTGGAATATTAAAGTCAAAGGTTGGCTAATAATATCCCTCATCTCTTTCAAGACTAAAGGTAAGATGCCATCAGGCCCCTGCGATTTATTTATTTTGAGTTTAGCTAGGCTTAGTATCACATCAACCTCAGTTATACATATATTGGTCATAGACGATGCTGTATTCGTATTAATTGGTGGTAAATTACTTGTGTTCTCTATTGTGAACACCCTTGAAAAATAATCATTAAACTCGTTTACCATATCAATTTCGTTATCAATTATAAGGCCCTTACTATCCTGCAAATTAGTGATTTCAGCTTTTAGTGCTCTCTTAGAGTTAAAATATTGGAAGAAACCTTTACTGTCATGCTTAGCCTCCAATGCAATTTTTCTTTCTACATCCCTCTTTGATAGCCTAATGTCATTTTTTAACTCTGCCTGTAGACTTAGATACTCCTGCTTGATTTTGAAATCATTAGTTATTTTCCAGTTGTGGAACAGAGCCCTTTTCCTCCTGACTTTATTCTTAATTTCCTTAGTAAACCACCTTGGTTGTCGTTTCCTAGATTTAGTTTTGCTGGAAACAGGTATGAAGTCCTCTTGCACTTGCAACAATGTGCTTTTGAAAAATTCCCATGCCTCTTCAACTGTTTTGCTATTTAACTCTGTCCAGTTTACAGTTTCTAATTTCCGTCTCATACCATTAAAGTTAGCCTTCCTAACATTGTATACTTTTAATTTAGACTTTGCTCTTCGGACACTAAAATTAACCTCGAATTTAACCATGTTATGATCACTACCGTACAATGGGTCTAAAACCTCTAATTTTCCAATCCTATCCTGGTTATTACAAAAAACGAGATCAAGAAGGGCTTCTCCCCTGGTAGGAGTATTAACAAACTGAGTAAAAAAACAATCCTGTACTAATTCCACCATCTCAAGTTCCTTTACAGAAGAGCCAGAGACTGTGTCCCACTGTATCCCAGGTAAATTAAAATCACCCATAACCACCACATCATTTTTATTACTCATAATCCTGATATCATCATATAATATTCTGCTTTCCTCTACAGCTACATTAGGTGCCCTATAACAAACCCCGACAATTAGGCCATTTGAATCTTTAGCATCAAGTTTGATCCATACAGCTTCTGAATTTTTATTTTTATCAGTGAGTTCCCTTGCCTGCAAGTTTTCTTTTACGTATACTGCAACACCACCTCCCTTCTTGCCTATCCGGTCTCTACGGAACAACGTATAACCATCCATATTATATTCATCACCATCATTGTCACTCATCCATGTTTCAGTTATTCCTATAATGTCGTAATTGTCTGAAGAAATTAAAGCCTCTAAGTCATTAATTTTGTTTCTAATACTCCTAGCATTCAAATACAGACCACTAATGGTAGGCCTTTTACATTGTCTACTTTTAATATTTATTTGGGCTTTCCGTCTCTCCCCACATAAATTCATAACTGACCTCCCTGCCCCCCCAGTCCCTAGTTTAAACATTCCTCAACTATTCTGCACATACGCCTCCCCAATACACTGGTTCCCCTATGGTTCAGATGCAACCCGTCCAGCTTGAACAGGTCCCACCTGTTCCAGAAGGTCTTCCAGTGCCCCATAAACCTGAACCCCTCTTTCCTACACCACCATTTTAGCCACGCATTTAATCCCCTTATCTCAGCTAATTTTGCCTGACTTGCACGTGGCACGGGAAGTATTCCAGAGAATACCACCGTGGATGTTCTGCTTCTAAGCTTATCCGCGACTTCTATAAATTTATCTTGCAGAACAGCCCTTCTGCCCTTTCCTATGTCATTGGTGCCAACATGCACCACGACCACTGGATCCACCCCGGCTGGGGCCAAAAGCCTGTCCACTCGATCTGGAAGGTCCCCTACCTGGGCACCAGGCAGGCAAGACACCGTACGGGACCCTCTATCACGGGTGCACACATAACTATCTACACCTCTTATAATTGAATCCCCTACTACCACAACCTCCCTCCTACTGGGGTTAGGTGGCTCCTTGGTGCCCAAGGGCCCACCTGCCTCCCCAGTCTCTTCCGGCTCTAAAGCTGGAAGCACCTGAAAGCGGTTAGAAACCGTTACTTCAGGTGATGCCGCCTCTGTGAACTGTGTACGCCCTTTTCTACGTCTACGACCTACGTTCACCCAGCTCTCTCGACCTACCTGTTCATCATTCTCCCCCCTCCCCGCTTGTGACGTACACATAGTCTCCCTAGAAGGCGTATTAACTCTCTCCTTTAACTCATTGCTATGCTGGATGAGAGCCAGTCGCTCCTCTAGGTCACGAACCTGGACCATGAGTGAGTCAACTAACCCACATCGCTCGCAGACGAAGTCCGACTGGACGCAAGCATCCAGAAGGGCAAACATCTTGCAAACACAACACTGAGTTGGCCCCATAATTACCTAACTCACTATGTCCCCGTCCTTTACTCCCAGCCCAGTATATTAATAGAGATTATTTAAACTTTTAGTTGATCTAATTAACGTATAGTTAAAACAAAGTGCCGAGTACACTAAAGCACTAAATTAACACTTGCGTTAAATCGGTACTTTATTATAAATTATCCGGCAGCGTCAGCGATAACAACCTTTAAATTTTACTTTTAAAATAACCAAATTTACAATTACTTACCCGAGATTAACTTCCTGCTGAACCACGTTTAGCTAAACTAAAGCGAAGTTGCTCTAGGGAGGCCAAAAAACCACAAAAACCCTCTCAAAGCAGGCTACTGCCGGAGCGGGAAAAAAAGTGGAAAATGTCCTCCCGGCCCCGACCGGCGACCGAGCAAAGCTCCGGAGCAACCGACCTTTTAGAGTTAATGTTACCGATGTTCGATAATATTACCCGCGGGTGTTTGATGCGAAGGACGCAAACAGAAACGCCGCTCGCACCCGCAGCTGTCGGTAACACTCACAAGGACAGACAAGTACACACGTAAAAATAAGAGTAAAAAATGAAAACAACAACAACCACCCACGTAACCGTGCTGGCACACAAACGCTCAAATATACCTTTACAGATAATTCAAATCAAATCAACCGCTTCAACAGGCACACAACACAACACAAGTGCACACAGCGACTACACCACTCCCGATCAGTACAGCAATCCCAGCAGCCTCTACAGCAATCCCAGCAGCCGAGCCATTATCGTAAGTCATTATTCAACATCATTTTAAGGGTATATGCCAGTACAAAGAACTAGGATGCTGGGAGTATGTACGCTACACTGCTGCACGGTGGAAGTAGAGGCCAGAAGTTGTACTAGATGGAATTGACACGCAGAAAAAAAAACTGATGTTGCCGACAGGAAACGGGAGCCCAACGAACACAATTTGGACTTACAGTCCTCTTCGTTCATATGTATGTAACGATGTATTGTTTTTATGATTTTGATTTATACATTTAGATGGCAAAAAAGTAGTGTAGAAGATTTCTTGAATATGATAATTGATCAAAATTCAAGTGACCTGGAGCAGTTAGGGGAGGAGGATGATGACAGTAGTGAAGAATGGAGTCCTAAGGGAGTGACTGATAAGGAGGGATCAGATTGTGGTGATGAACATACAGTATAAGAGATGAAAATGTAGAAGAATCAGACACCAGTGCAGTCAAAACAAAGCATGACAGAGCAGTCAGCAAAGAGCAAAGTGAAAAACAAAGAGTAAAGGTGAAGAAAAGTAACATTTGAACCTTCAAATGTTGAGTTTGACGGATATGTTGAGGACGTTGCTGCAGAAAGGTCTGGTTGGACACCATCATGTATTTTAAGCAGTTTAATACAGATGAAATGATTCAGGAGACTGCAGAACAAAGAAACTTGTACAGTGTACAGAAACTGGGAAAGTGAGTAAACACAACACCCAAAGAAATTGAGCAGGTTCTTGGCATGTACATACACACGGGGTTGGTACAGATGCCCAATATACGAGACGGAGACAAGGTACCCCACAGTGTGTGATGTGATGTCTCGAGAACGATCCCTCTAATTGCTGACAGTGATTCATTTTCAGTACAACCTCAGTGTGTCTGATGACAAACTGTGGAAAATCAGGCCATGGTTAGAAAAATTGTGCAGACAGTTTCTTCTCATACCTCCTGAAGAATTTCAAATGCAAAGTCAACCTTTGTCCAAACAAAGACAGAAATTGCTCCTTGGCCTTCCATGAAAATAAACATGAGGAATCACCCCCATGCAAAAGATGCCACTCCGATCCGTCTGTCCAGCTCTCAATCTCTTCTACCATCACTCGTGAATGAGCCCCTGAGATACCTGAACTCCTCCACTTGAGGCAGTACCTCCTCCCTGACCTGAAGAGGGCAATCCACCCATTTCCGGCAGAGAACCATGGTGTCAGACTTGGAGGTGCTAATCCTCATCTCTGCCACTTCGCACTCGGCTACAAACCACCCCAGAGCTCACTGGAGATTTCCAGCATATGCAGCCAGAAGGACCACATGATCCGCTAAAAACGGGAACGCAATCCTGAGGCCACCAAACTGGACACCCTCAACACTCAGGCTGTGCCTAGAAATCCTATCCATAAATATTATAAACAGGACCGGTGACAAAGTGCAGCTCTGCTGAAGTCCAACATGCACTGGGAACACGTCCAACTTATTACCAGCAATACAGACCAAGCTTCTGCTCCGTTAATATAGGGACCGAATCGGCCACAGTAGATGGCCCTGAACCACATACTCCCGAAGCACACCCCCGCTAGGGTATAAAGCTGGTCCATCTCACCCTCCTCTCCAGTACCCTGGAATAGACTTTCCCAGGAAGTCTGAGAAGTGTGCTCCCCCTGTAGTTGAAACACACTCTCTGGTCCCCTTTCTTAAATAAGGGGACCACCACCCCAGTCTGCCAATCCAGCGGTACTGTCCCTGACCTCCATGCACTGTTGAGAAGGCGCGTCAGTCATGACAACCCTGCAACATCCAGTGCCTTCTGAGGTTTGCGAACCATCATCTGAAACTGAGAATATAAACACAGTCTTTGCACAATTTTAATCAGCCCTTGGAACACTGCTGGTGCATTTGTCAACCCAAAAGGCATAACCTAATACTCATAATGCCCAGAGGCCTTGCGGATCCTAACCACATGATAGGCACTCCGTAGGTCAAATTTAGTGAACCTGCTAGCCCCCTGAAGTACATGAAGAACCGAGGACAACAGTGGTAAGGGATAACGATTCTTGACGGTAATCTGGTTCAGCCCGCGGTAGTCAATACAAGGCCAGAGGGACCCATCCTTCTTCTATACAAAGAAGAATCCCGCTCCTGCTGCTGAAGACGATGGCTGAACAATACCCGATGCTAGAGCACTACTTATGTAATCCTCCATAGCTTTCGTTTCAGGGACAGACAGGGAGTACAGACGGCCTCTAGGGAGGCAAGGTGCCTGGTAACAGATCGATAGCACAGTCAGAAGGTCGATGAGGATGTAGAGAGGATGCCTGGGCCTTACTTAATACCTGTTTCAGGTCCAGGTAGTCTGCAGGAACCGAAGACAGGTCAGGAAACTTCACCTTCTCTTCTGGGACCAATGAAGGGAAAGCTGTACGGAGACACACTGCACATGGCAAAAAGGACTCCAGCCCATAATGGACCACTTCTTCCATTTGAGGTGAGGATTATGCTTAACCAACCAGGGGTGGCATAACACTATGGGTGCTTGGGGAGAATCAATTACATACAAAGACAGTTCCTCCACAAGATTACCCCCAATAGCGAGATTCACCAGAAGTGTAGCACGGGTGATGTTGGCCATTCGAAGTCCATCCAGCGCATAGGCCACCAGCTGCATCTGTACAAGCGTGGTAGGGAGTCTCCCTTGGTGGACCAGTGTGATTCAATAAAATTGTCACCTGCTCCTGAGTCAACCAGGGCGGCTAAGGGCTGCTGGATCTCTCTGTAAGAGAGCAGCACCGGTAAAAAGGTGTGTTGAACTGTGGAGGGAAATATTGGAGCTACACCTACCAGGGCCCTCCTCTTTACTGGTGGGTGCATCCTTTTACTGGGCATTTAGCAATATAATGTCCCATCTGCCCACAGTACAGACAGGCATTGGCAGTCCGTCACCTTTGTCATTCTGCAGGGGATAAACGGGTTCAGTCCACCTGCATAGCTTCGGCGGGATGCTTGGACGAGCTCATACATTTCTTCCGATAGCCCATTATAAAAAGCATCAAACTGAGCCTGCGTATCCCAGCCCATGGACAGCGGAAGGGTCTGACAGGCGATGGCGAAATCAGACACCGAGCGGTTGCCTTGATGGAGCAGTAGCAATTCGCGTGCTGCCTCTCTGCCATGGGTTGAGCGATCAAAAACCTGCTTCATTTCTGCAGTGAAACCTGGGAAGACTATTGAAACCATTTTGCTATAAAGTGGCCATCGGCATCTGTCTTGAAACACAATGTTTTTTTTCACATTAAGGAGTCTTTGTGATACAATTAAAAATACTTAGTTTAGTAATTAAACTAATTAAAAATAGTAATTAAAAATACTTTGTGATACAATTAAAAATTATTAGTTGATTACCAAAAATGGAAATCGCATGGAAAAAGAGGGTCCTAAAATAAACTATTATTGACTGATGACTAGAAATGGTGGTCATACGGAAACACTGTCAGTATGATACATATAGCTAATGGTGGATGTGCCACCCTGCTGTGAGCGCTAAAGGACCCATTGTCCGGCCTCTCCTCCCCCCATCCTGTCATTTTCAATGGACCTTGTGGAATACTAGAGCTAACTCTGACTAAACTTTGTAAAACAAAGCTAAAACGCAAAAATTCATTCCTTAAAAATTTGCTGGATAAGTTTTTTACTACTATAAAATAAAGTATTTGTTTAAAATAACATGTTAACGAACACGACTAATGTTTTTTTACTCATAGTACCTATAGGTGTCTGCCCCTCTTTCATCTCTAACAAGAGAAGATTGACAAGTCCGAGTTTTTTATTCCTTAAAGCATATGTAAAATAGAACATTAAGAAATACAGATAATGTATTTTTATTCTTTTAAAGATTATTGAAATCGCTTTGGTGACATCTGTTTTTTCACCTTGTTATCTTTGGAAACAGATGGTCCTATCGATCAAACCACATCTGCCATACCAGCATAATGGGAAAGACCCACCTGGACCCGTCAATCAAACTACATCTGAAGAATCAGCATAAAGGAACAAACCCTCCCCCTGTGACATCATCAGAGCCCCACCACTAAGCTCCGCCCATAGTGCCAGTTAATCATTCATATAATATGTACATAAAATATAAGTAAATTATCTATTACACTAATAAGCTATAGAAAATAGCTAGCATGTTAGCCAACCATATCACCATATTCCCCATAACAGACATAATCAAAACCTAAAGGAAAAATGTACATATATACCTCATTGGCCTCGTAAGCGTTATCGAAGTGGAAAATCCTTCAAATTGCTCTTTCGAATAGCAAAATAACTAGGCAAGAAGCTTATATTTCCCTTAACATGAACATGAACTTGACTAGTGCTCGGCACTTAGTTTTAGAAGAAAAAAAAAACGGAAATTGTTCTCAAAATCTAATCTGCTAAGTAACTACAACATTTACCTTAGTTCCTACCTTGGCTCATTTTATTACAAGTTCAAACAAATATTTATTTCTACTGAATGAACACAAAACTGAGAACACAATTTAAGCCTTGCTGGCTCTGATGGCAGATACAAAACCACTTCTTACGCAGTGATAGATGATGCCTTAGCGAGCAGGTTTATCAGACCATCTACCTCACTGTCAAAATTTCCTACAGTTTTCTCTAAATCGACCTTCGTATTACTTGTGATATGTTTCCATGAGGGGGATGATTGGAAAACTGCATTTCTAACCACAAGGGGTACTGTGAGTTCCTGATTATGCCCTATGGATTGGTTACTTCACAGTGCTCCCGTTCTTCATATATGAGGTGTCTAGAAACATGAGATTTGTGATTGTCTACATGCATAGTATACCGATTTATTCACAGTACTGTACCTGGTTATGCAGTATAAATGTATTTGCAGTGCTTAAACATCTACTGGAACACTGGCTGTATGGCTAGGAAATGTGAGTTTCGTAAATCTACCATTTCCTTCCTAGGGTAAGTCCTGAGTGCACAAGGGATAAGGATGGATGAAAGAAAAGTTAAAGCAGTTTGTGAATGGCTTGAGCCTAAACCAGTGAAGGATTTGTAAAGTTTTTTGGGTTTTGCTAACTTTGTTAACAGAAGGTTTATCTATAACTTTAGCTCGGTAGCTTAGCACCGCAAATTGTAATATGGACTAAAACAAAGGCATTGTTTACCACAGTGCTTCTCTGTTGGCAGTCAGATCTCAGTTTTTTTTGTGCATTTACATTTTTTCCATTCACTTTCTGCCGGGGTTGGGTAACAGTCTTAGTAGAGATGCCCAGATCTCCCTCTCACCAGCTACCTCCTTTAGCTCCTTTGGGGAATACCATGCGTTCCCTGGCCAGTCGAGAGATATAATCTCTCCAGCTTGTCCTGTGTCTGCCCCTGGGTCTCCTCCCGGTTGGACATACCCGAAACACCTCCTGAGGGAGCCATCCAGGAGGCATCATAGATAGATGCTCGAGTCACCTCAGTTGGCTCCTTTCAATGCTAAGGAGCAGCGGTTCTACTTTGAACCCCTCACGAATGTCTGAGCTCCTCACCCTATCTCTAAGTTTGACCCCAAACACTCTACAAAGGAAACTCATTTCTGTTGCTTGTATCCGCAATTTTGTCTTTCATTCATTACCCAGTGTTCATGACTATAGGTGAGGGTAGGAACATAGATCGACTGGTAAATCAAGAGCTTCACCTTCCAGGTCAGCTCTCTCTTCACCACGACAGAACAATACAGCGTCCGCATTACTGCCGACGCTGCACCAATCTGCCTGTTGATCTTCCATTCTCTTCATCTTTCACTCCTGAACCAGACCCCGAGAAACTCCTTGGGTTGGGGCAACAACTCATCCCCCACCAAAAGAGGGCAATCCACCTTTTTCCAGTCGAGAACCATGGCCTCAGACTTGGAGGTGTTGATCCACACAACTGCAATCCACCCCAGTGCATGCTGCAGGTCACTGGTCAACGACGCCTACAGGACTATGTCATCCGCAAAAAAGCAAAGATGAGATCCCGAGGCCCCCGACCTGAACCCCCTCTGCCTCCCTGGTGAAGAAAATTAAGTAACAGGTGTTGATAGAAAATATTGCATTGTTACGTTTTTATGTATTTAATAGCTCCTTATCGTTGTGTGTGAGACATCATTCAAAATCAGTGTGCTCCGCCTCCTCATATCATGATATTCAATTAGTCTGTGTCCTCTATGGGCTCTGGAAACCAGTGTTAAAGAGCAATACCACCACCTACTATGTTGGAGTGTGAATCAAATAGTCACTGACACTGGATTATTTACAATATTATCATATGTGCATTATTAACACAATATCAATATTTAATTTTATAAATATCATGGTTATCATCAACACCGGTATATTGTGATACCTCTAATTAAGAGCATCCTGACTGGAAGCATCATGGTGTGGTTAGGTAACCTAAGCATTCTGGACCTCAAATTACTGCGCAAGACTGTACAGACAGCTTCAAAGATCATCAGCACAGACTTTTAATAGCTCCAACTGATCTACCTGTCCAACTGCCAGAAGAGGGTTGGGTCCATCATCAGGGACGCCAGCCACCCAGCTCCCTCCCTCACACTCCTGCCCTCTGGAAAGTGCCACCGGTGCATCACCACCTAGCTCAGAGACCGTTTCACTTCCCATGCGTTCATACTGCTAACCAGCGACTGACTTATGTCCCAGTCTAGGGTTTGGCATACAGAAAGATGTGGTGCGTTCAGTGATTGCATTTTGGATATTTGTACGTTTAAGTGTAGTGGGTTGAAATGGGGTGCATGTCCCTTTAAAGACGAGCCATTGCATTTGCGCTACACCTGAGGCAATTTTATTTGTCACATTACACTCGGTAATTGGTCTGGGGGCTATTTCATGAAGTCGGCTGGGAAGTAGTGAGGTGAGTGTCAAGATTAAGTGCCGTGTGTTTGCCCCCTCTCCATCTGTATTGGGTTACTACTGGTTCCGTTTTGGCTGTGTGGAATAGCTGGTGAGCATTGAGCGCTGCGTCGTTGAAGGTATGTCTAAATGGGGATACTCTGTGGTTGTATTTTGTGATTAGGCATTCTAAGTTTTCCCAATGGGCTAGGGCGCAGTTTGGAGTGTTGCTTCGGAAGCATTCAGAGACTGGAACGCTTTTGTGGTGAACAACAGCGAGTGTTGTGCGGCCTCATTGTTATCTGCTGGTATGTAGCCTCCTAATCAATGTGATCTTTACATTAATTGGGCCCTGGTTGACTTGGTATTGCCTATCCTAATAGGCTATACGGTGATCTTGTTCGGTCATTCCCCGTATGAGCAGAGGAACCAGAGAGAGGGAACCAGTAGTGGGTTTGTGTCGGCCGTTGAAAATGAAGAAAAGGAGCTATTTAATTATAGTTTCTTGGTCCCCTGTCTTTCTGTCACCCTTGTTGGTGCAGAGTGAAAGTAATAAATGTATTTGTTCTATAGAATCCTGTCTCTGCTTCATTGCGGCAATGAATCTGTGAGCCTCACCTGTGCATATGTAGAATATGGGTGTAGATAGTGTACTTATTAGTTAATTCCTAGGTGGTAGCCATCCCCTAGGTAGCATAGTCGACAAAAATTCCAATCTTTTCCCTTGTGCCACTACAAAAGCAGATACAATAAAGAAACCAAGAGACTGCAAGGTATGTAAAAGAAACTGGAACAGTGTATTGACTGGAGAATTACATTGTGCAAGGATTTGCATCAGGAAGGACCAAAGCCAAAATAATAAACAAAACACCCACAACTAACTGATGAAAGGAAACTTATTTCTAACGGAACCTACCAGAAATGAAAACGACATAACAATTCACCTCCCTTTCTTGACAAATACATGTGAAAGCCCCCCCCCAAAAAAAGATCAATCATTACAACATAATACAGAAATACATACAATTGAGTGACCAAAGCCAAAGTATCATAATCTAATAAAGAGCCAAAAAGTCAAATACTACAGAATCAAAGCAAAGCTGAGCATGAAATCACAAGCAAAAGGAGCAAACATGAATGAATAAGTTTTTATTCCCTGCCTGGTGAAATAGAGCAGCAGACAATAATTGAACTGGAATTCCAGAGCTCAGCAGAGGCAGAAGTGAAAAGCAGGACAGAGTTACAGGATAGAATCGAGTTTGTTGTTGAGGATTGATCTGAAATATAGGCACAAAGCACACATACACCATCTACACTCAAACTCAATACATTACAGAATATATATCTCCCATTTCATTATGTTGCCATTTTTAATATTCCACCTGCACTTTATCTGTATCTAAACTTTATCCTTATTTATTCTTCTATACTGTGCTCCATTTGCCATATTGCACAAATAATATGTCTTGTACTGCACTACAGACTTGTTCTTCATTTTGTTGTCTCTGGCTATCCACTGTCACCAGGGCACACAAATTCCTTGGACATAAATTTTGGTCATCATCAACGGTGGAAGATTATGTATTGTCCAGTCCTTTTTACACCCAGATAAAGACCCCACTGCAAGGCATTCAGCTGGACCAGGGTTCCCAGTTCACCTCTCCAGTGTGGTGAGTTTTGCAGAAGACTGGGAGTGTGAACCTAACGCTGGAATACCTCCCCAATTCAACAGATAAAGAGAACATCTGAAATAAGCGACTGACACAACAAATCAGGATGAGTGGAGCAAGTATATCAACTGTGCAGAGTATGCCTACAATTCTCTTGGATTTTCCAAGGAACCAGTGACCCTGTGTGAACTGTCTCCCCCCATTGTTAAAACACCTGTCTCTCGTTTATCGCCTGTTTGTTCAACTTCAACTTTTGGATTCCCCATCTGCTATTGCTCTGCTCTGGTTTAGTTACTGACATCTTGCCTGTTTACATGTTTACTGTAATGACTATGAGGATTTTGTCTTTGCTATTGGTAAAATTTATCATTATGGATGAATCCACAACTGGACCTCTGTATGGTTCATTACAGAAGGACAGTGATGTGTTCAAGAAACTTTTACTTATTTTTAACTGTCAGTCGATTATTTCTGGCAGATAGCTTTTAAATGATATGGAATAGACAGACTCAGCGGGTGGTAGCACATAGCTTATAGGGTTTTGGGCAGCGTGTTAAACCCAATTTGAACTTCAGACTGGGCTCCATGCCTGGGGGTGTAGAGAAGGTGAAGCGCTGGAGAAGGGAGGTGAAGAACAGGAAGAGCTCCATCCGAGCCAGCTGCTCCCCCAGACACACTCTCTTCCCTGTGGAAAAACATTTTTAAAACTCTAAAAATAACATTTTCATGTATTTACGATAATCCTATTACATGCACCTTCAGAAGATAATTTAACAATAAAGAAGCAACTGCAGTAGGAATCATCGGGTTGGAAATTTTACCAACTGAAAAGGGCATGAAGGCATCTCTCCTCCTGAACTTCCCCTCTGCATCCAGGAAATGTCCAGGATTGAAAGTGAAGGGAGTCTCCCATTCAGTCTCATCAAAGAGCACAGTGTGTAATGTCACCATCACCATTGTTCCCTAATGCACAGACAAAGACCCCTGAAACATTACGAGCGTAACCTCACATGGGAAGAACATGTCAAGGTGTCAGCTTTACATGAACGACTATAACAAGCTTCATGTGCAATTTCATTCCTCACCTTTGGAATTGTGTATCCTCCCAGCTCTGTGTCTTTCGTGGTTGAACGTGCATTCAGTGGTGCAATGTTGCCCATCCTCTGTATTTCATGGACGACGGCGTCAGTGTACGGCATGTTTGGTCTGTCTGCCATGCTGGGCTGACGTGACCGTCCAATCACACTGTCTATCTCAGCCTGCACCTTCTCTAAAAACAGAATAGGGTACATATAGACAAAGCAAGTGAACGCCTCCCCTGTAAAACATTTAGCACTGCTGCAGTTGTCACGCCCACAGTGGTGGGGCAGCGCAACGGCAGGCAATTGCCTCCTAATTAAGGGCGCTATTTAGAACAGACGTGATCTCTAAGTAATCGCAAATTATTGTTGCCAGACCCATGACATGTACCGAGCATTTCTTTGTCCTCTGTCGCTCCCGTCCTGCCCTGCTGTCTCGCCTGCCTCCATTTAGCACTGCCTGCCTTGCCTGCCCTGCCTGCCCTCTTCGCCCTGCCTTCCTGGTCCATTCTCATCGTGTTCCCTGTCCCTTCGTCTCATCGTCCCATCTCTCACCCATTAAGGTGTTCTCCTGCATATTGGGGTTTGCCTCTTCCCTGACAGCGAAGGAAGGCAATTTCAATTGTTACTGTTACAGCTGTAATTATTTTTCATATAAGCGGCTACCATTGATCACGGTTACAATCCTGGACTTTAAACACCAGACCTAATTATGATTATAATTACAACAATTATTATTATATTATTTATTCAGACAACTTATCAGTGGAAATGTGTTCTCTGTAGTGGTTATACAGTAGGACTGTTTTATTCTTCCAAAATATGGTTAAGAAAATAAAACTAACCTTGTATGTCTGGATATTTGATCATGTACAACAAACCCCAGTACAGCGTAGTAGCTGTAGTCTCACTTCCACCCACGAACAGATCGGCGGTGCAGTAACACAAGTTCTCCTCATTAAAGCCAGCATCAACATCATCTTTCCACTGGGACAAGAAAATATATGCTGTTGTTATGAGAAAAAAGATACTTGCAATACAACTGGAATGTGTCTGTTTGACTTATTGAATTCCATATTAATTATTTCCATCAATCCACATTGTTCTAATTAATCTCCAATGAGCAAAAAGAGAAGGTTTTCCATCTATTAAATGTATATAACTGCTTACCCATACCAAACACTGCTGATCCAAAACAAAATCACACAAAAATATGTACTCAACAAATACATTACTGTACAATTACCAGTTACAATTAACCAGTGTTTGGGAAGCTACTTTTAAGCAGTAGGTTTTCAAGCTACAAGCTACGTATGTTTAAAAGGAGTTAAACTACAGCCAAGCTACAGTACTGTTTTAATATAGTAGAGAGCTACACCACAAGCTAGAGGAAAAAGTAGCTAGTTACGTTGAAGCCATTTCATTCGGTAATACTGTATTTAATATTTATGCTGTACAGTAGGATACTCTTAAAGGAAATGAATTAAAAAATGTGAAATATGATGTTTAAGGTTTTATATATATATATATAGAGAGAGAGAGTCAAACTTCGGATTGCGAGTAACTTGGTTTGCAAGACGAGCAAAAAATTTTTTTTTATAAATTTTAACTTATTTTAACTTTAACTTAAACGAGCGAGGTCTTATAACCCTCCTCTTCTCCTCTCTCTCGTCGTTAATTTGTTTTATGTATTTTTACTTTATATTTCATATTAATCACTCTTATATGAATAGTTTTGGGGTGTGGGTTGGATCATCTGAGTTTCCATTAATTCTGATGGGAAAATTCGCTTTGATATACGAATGCTTTGGATTACAAGCACGTATCCGGAACGAATTATGCTCACGATCCGAGGTTTTACTGTGTACATATATATATATATATATATATATATATATATATATATATATATATATATATATATATATATAGAATGTAATGTCAAATCACAGTAAGGTTTGAAAAAATTTCTTTGTTTGGTGTAAACCAAAAGTAATACACAATTGCTGTGTGAAAATTAGAAGTTGTAATTTGCATAGGTAGTAAGTCAATGACGATCTGTAGTATATTTTAATGTAGCATTTTGCTGTGCTATATTACTATTTCTAAAAAAAAAAAATAATAATTAATGGAAAAGCTACAGGGTTTTAAAAGTAAATGCGCTACTAATAAGCTACTGAAGAAAGTAGTTAAGTTATTGTAGCTTCTCCCCAACAATGCAATTAACTGTGAAGCCCGATACCTTTTCCATCTCCAACAGGAAGCTGTCTATATAGTCTCTAGGAGATGATGGGTCCCAGTCTTCCTGGTGCTCCTTAATTTTCAGCCGTATGAAAGAGATCACAGTTTCCCAGTGTGACAGTATTTTCTTGTGGGGACCAGGGATTCTCCGCATCAACCAGGGGAACATATTATACATCTAAAACGAAAAAAAAAACGAGTAATTTAGGTAATGTGTAGTGTGAGGGATTAACCTCTCTGGAGGCCACTCGCTGACATGGCTAGCCATGGCTAACCCTAACCCTAACCCTACCCCCCCCCCCCCCCACCATAGGGCCACTTGAGGTATTTTTTTAAGCCAAAAGGGAAATGAACAAGAATTAAATATTATGCAATGTCAATAATCTGCTAATCAGCGCCTGGGATAAAAATTTGGAGGAGGGAGTGATGTTGTAGGAAAAATTTGATTTATAGGGTATGGAGGGTAAACGTTCCATTCTTGCAGAGCTGGGGCAGGGCCCCTGTTTTGCCAGGTGGGGCCCCTAATTTTGCAGAGGCCCTAGGCTATAGTGTAGGATAGCCCATGTATCAATCCACCATTGGTAATGGGGCTAGTTTAGTTCAAACAAAAACATGTTAAACTTTTATACATCTCTGAACACTGGAGGTGAGAATCAGCAACAAACCTTAGCCCAAGTGCTTCCTTCTAAATAGAAAACTTCATTGATCAGCTTCAGCAGAGTTTGGAAGTAGCTGTCATTGTAGTCAAAGCGATCCCCAAACACCAGGCAGCAGATGATGTTGGAGACGGCATTGTTCACGGTGAATTGAGGGTCAAATGGTTGGCCTAAGGAAAGGATTTGCATCAAGGTATATATCCAGTTCTGTGTCAATGGATTGTATTGTATTGCATTTCAGAGTTTTACTGACATAGCAAGCCATGATGATTTTTAAACAAATGATAATATTGCCAACCCTTCACTTGATGGAGCACAAATACTTACTAATAACCTCTTACTTCTGATGTTCAAATTATGAACAAATAATGAACAAATATAGTTGCTACGAGATGAAAGATGCATCATGATTCATTAATGATGAACAAATATAGATCAGTATTTAACTTGTGTTATTCATGACTTGTTCCTTCAGTAGTTCCTTGAGAAGTTCACAGAGAATTACAGAATTAAATATAGTAACATTGTAACTGCTTGATAAAACATGTCACGATTCATTAATGATGAATTAACATGAGATCAGTATATAACTGACTTAGTTTGTGATTGATTAATTAATGCATAAATAATAGTATAATACTATATTATTTGTGCCCTGTCAAGTAAAGTGTTACTGGAATATTCATATAGGTTATACATATGGCTATATCTTACATGACTAGATCACCATGGGACAAACATCCATGTTTGGGAAGGTTTGTACCTTGTGTATTGGCTATGACCTCATTCAGGAATGTGCTCTCCACCTGAATGGAGGGCTCAAGGTTCTTTTTGCCCAGTCCAAAGTGCTTCAGGGTTGAGAGAGCAAACCTTCTTTGTTGTTTCCACAGGTAGCCATTGGAGAAAACCAAACCTAAAACAAACATTTTCTCACTTTGAAGAACCAGAAAAAAATCTGCCCATGTGGGAATACATATGCTCATAAATGATGGTTCCATGATTCAACACAAATGAAAACATTACATATCTAATGTTGTACAATGTACATTGTGGCAAACTAATGAGAAGAATATCAAACAGCTACAACAGTGGCAACAAGTATAACTGGTCCCCATCTTGTGGTGTAAAATGGAAATACAGATAGCTCGGTTTATGGGAGTCTACTGATACAGCGATAAAGTGAGGTTTACTACAATAGATAGATAATGCTTGTTTTAGAGGTGCTTAAGATCATCACAATGGGTGACTAGCATTATCACAAGAAATGCTGGACTATCTGCGTCTTTAACCACAGAGGTGAGATTTATACCCCCAACACTGGAAATGTGAGTAATGTAGCATTTGGGCCCTGTGATATGCAACCAGCTGTTATCCTTTACTTTCAGATTAAAGGCAACCCGAATTTTAGTTGAGAACAAAAGCATGGCATACACAGTTCCAACATTTTTTGCTAATTATTATTTTTTTAAATACCGCTATTTTTCTTAGTCTCTTCAGACACTGGCTGTTCTGGACGATCTGCAAAGTTTTCCCCGTGTTGAACTAGAGCTTCTTTCACAAGTTTAAAACTGTTCACAACAACGATGTTTCGTTCCAAACGAAGACTGAAAATGTTTCCGTATTGCTTGGCCAACTGGATTTAAAAAAAAGAAAATAGAAAAACACAGTCAATGTGAAATGCACAATATATTACTCTCTTGGGCAATAAGAATACATTTATGGGGGTAACTGATAAATACGGGCATGCATGCAGATGTTACTTGACCTTTCAAAACAATTTACATCTTAAGTTGTGGACAGACTTACTGAAAGTTTCATTTTTATCTTAAATAACTACAGGATCCAGCTTCTGTTGGTCTCTGTTACAGGAACATGGGACTTTGACCCACCAAAGAAAAGTTTCTCCTGCTACCATGTGGAGTTGTGCAGCATTTTGCATTTTCCTACTATGTTTGTACCTTGTTTTCACCACGTGTCTACAACATATTCATTATGTGTTTATCCACAGAAGTGAAATACACAAGATTACATTACAAACAGAAAAAGATTACATTAAAAAAGAAAAAGATTACATTACAAAAAGTGATGGCAAGAGAGATATAAAAAACAGCCACCCAGTGCACCTTTCTAAGTCTGATTTAACAACATCTACAGCTGTGGCCAAAAGTTTTGAGAATGACACAAATATTAATTTTCACAAAATTTGCTGCTTCAGTGCTTGTAGATCTTTTTGTCAGATGTTTCTATGATATACTGAAGTATAATTACAAACATTTCATAAGTGTCAACGGCTTTTATTGACAATTACATTAAGTTTATGCAAAGAGGCAATATTTGCAGTGTTGGTCCTTCTTTTTCATGACCTCTGCAATTCGCCCTGGCATGCTGTCAATCAACTTCTGGGCCAAATCCTGACTGATGGCAGCCCATTCATGCATAATTAATGCCATCAATGTCAGAATTTGTGCGTTTTTGTTTGTTCACCCGCCTCCTGAGGATTGACCACAAGTTCTCAATGGAATTAAGGTCTGGGGAGTTTCTTGTGTCATGCCCCGCTCATCCAATCCTCCCGTGTGCCACGCCCCCCTCGCTACCTCGTGTGGAATCCCCGTGTCATCAGCTGTTTTGAGTTGTTTTCATTAATCCTGTGTATTTAAGTCTGCGTTAAAGTATGTTTCCCCAGTTCGGTAATTGACGTCAATCATTGTGTATGTGTTCCTTCAATTAAACCCCGTATTTTCCCAACACCTCGAGTCCTGCCTTTGCTTCCCCGGTCCGTGCCCTGACACAAATATGACATCCTGGCCACATGTATGCCCGGCTGCCATACTACTGGTTGCCCGGTGATCTGAAGGAACACCAGCACCAGCTTGTAATCACCCCCCTTTATGACGTAGACAGTGTGACTTGGCACTTAGCCATCTCTCCGATTTGACTTTCCTTGCCGGCCCCTGGAGGATGGGCTCCCCCTTTGAGTCTGGTCCCTCCCAAGGTTTCTTCCTTCTAGGGAGTTTTTCCTTGCCACTGTCACCTCTGGCTTACTCATTGGAGGCTTTGGGCAGGGAAGCTGTAAAGCACTTTGAGACAATGTAATGGTTTGAAAACGCGCCTAACAAAAATAATTTGTAAAAATATGTTTGTTTGTTGTCTCAGACTTTCGGTGCCTAGCAATTCAGTATTACTTAGCATTAGGAGCCATTTGCATTCATAATAATTAATATCTGTTTCCCCCATGTTCCACTGCCGTGGAACATTATGAAAGCAGCCCAAAAACCCACAATCCGCAACCTCCTAATATTTACCCGCAACTATGTTTTCAAAGTAGCCCAATTGGGCAAGGAAACCGCGGATCAGGCAACTCTGAAATCAGTGCACCAACATAAAAGTGTATATCGGATACAAGTCAGGATGCATCATTTCTATCATCTCTGCATCTGAAAAATCCAGTTAATATATACAGTAGGCTTAATTATTAGTAGAGCCCCTGTGTCTTTATTATTTAGAAATGTGACCAATAATTTTTTATAAATAATTTTATTTTTAAATTTTTCCCTTCTCTAAACTGTTGCAGTAGCTGTACCATATTGAATTGCTTAACATCATATTCTATTGAATCACATTGTACTGTGTTGAATTGCATCGTGTTGAATCGAATCATGTCAAATCGCACTGCTGTGCAAAAGGAGTGAATCATGTTTTATCGCATTACTAGTTGCTTCATATGTATCTTTAATGCATCTGACAGCTGGCAATGCATCAAGATCTGTATCGCATCGGCCTATCACGGACATGCATATTCCTCATTCAATATACAGTCCTGCTACAACATGTGATATCACACTACGGATCTATAGTAATACAATCGATACATTAATACCCAAGTCCAATACAACATGGAATCTCATTTGTATTTCTGGGATTTTCAGTTGGAGAAAAAAGCACTCTGCAAACTGCAATGCAGTATGGTCGTAGAAAGAAATGCTACTTGCGTGTATAACAGCTATCTAAGTGAACGACAGTGTGGAAGACAAACTTAAAGAAACTTGATGCCCCTATAACATCAATGAGAATGAGGGCATGCTGGGATTGCAGTCAGTGTCTCGTTTGTGCTCCATGGTGGGCTACACGAACGGTTTCCAGTTAGGAGATAAGGAAAACTACACCTGGTGTTTCGGTAAATGACCTGACCTTGAATAGCTCTCTAGCTCTCCTGGCTGAGATGAGGAATGCATTATGCTCATATGTTTCATATTCATTTAGACTTTTGTTTCACTTTGTTCATATACATATGTATCATACTCAACTAACTTGTCTCACTATGCTTAGGTTATATGCAAAACAATGTGTATGCATACTGTAGGTGTAGCAATAGCAACAGCAATTATGCTATAATAAATACTTATGCAAAAGGACATGTAATTGTTCCAGTTTATTATAATCATTCTGTATCCCTTTGAAATGTTTATTAACTTTTCCACATTTATTGAACATGGAATACTACATAAACAAAGATATATGAGTGGGATATATGATTTTAAATGAAGAACTTAAGGACCCTGATGTAGGAACCTTGAAAAGCTAGCAAGACAGATAACAGAAAGAAAGGTGATCATTTAAAAGCATTACATTCAAATTTCATTATAATTATAATCCGTATATTAATGGTTGTGTTCGTTACCACCAGTCTGAAATTTTGTTTTTCGACCGAGCAGTTTACAATCTAGAAGATCAAATTCAAGGAAATATATAACAATTACATTTATTTAAATTATATTAAAGTAGTACATGATTTTGAAACATATAAAAATCATTACATGTGAAGGAACAGTCAGCACTGAAACATAACTTACAGGAATGCACATAACTGGTACACAAGTACGCATTCACCTTGAAAAGCAATACCTGCGGCAATCAATTGTTGTAACAGATCAAATGCGTACTTCTTTTATGTGCATTTGTGCTGATATGACAAGAAATTATTATGCTTTTTAAGCTTTATATGCTAATGTGTACTTCATCTGCAGTATAAAGGTTAAAATGCATGATAATTTCTTGTCATAGTAGTGCAAATGCACATAAAATAAGTACGCATTTGCGCTGTCACAACAATGGATTGCTGCACCTATTACTTTTGAGGGTGAATGCGTACTTGCATCCCAGTTATGTGCATCCCTGATGACTTACCTTGGCTAGCTGAAGGTGGATTTTTGATGCATTGAGGCTGAGTAAATTGCCGAAAAAAGGTAGCGGCCAGGGTCCAGGGGGGAAGTTTTTTGGGCCTTTTTGTCTTATTAGGCTGCTGAGTATTAAAATCACAGCAAGAAACAAAAAAACACTTCTGAGGCCGAGCCACTCAAAAAACGAGACCACAGAGGTTGCGGTCATTGCTTATGGGAGCTGCAGGCAAAGGAAGGACTGAAAGGCAAAAGCTTGGTGTTGATGCTGTAATTTGACTATATACGCTCCACTGGATGTGAGTCAACTGTGGATGTGAGTCACACATGCGCCAGTGTTGAAAGCCAAATGTAAAAGCAGCTAAAACTAACTAAAAATACATAAAACTGAAGCCAAATACACAAAAAACCATATATGTTAAGTTCCACTGAACCGCTTTGCCAGTGTGAATACAGATAATTAGGGCAGGGTTGCCAACTTTGGTCAGCTGGCTGGGATGAGATTTTCACTTTGAGTCTGCACGCACATCCACACACATTCACATGACTGAATGGCAAATGCTCGATATTAACCCTGTAATTTGGCAATAAACCCTGTCACTACAGGATCTCAGTCAGGTGTAGATTTGAGTCACGCGTGCACTGCCAATCTGAGTCAACTAATTAACTATTAAAGTATTGAAATATTCAAATAATAAAGGACTTTAGCCATCCAAAATACCATCTCTTCATTAGTCATAATGCCAATGACAAATATCTACAATGACATTGTTACTAGTGGAAATTGTATTTCAAGATATCCATCCATCCATCCATCCATCCATCCATCACCGTAACCCCTTAATCCCAACAGGGGTCGGGGGGGGGATAATAACTGCTAATTTCCAGTCAGACAAAGATCAAAGTTTCCCTATAAGGTTTGTCAGTTCAGATGAGTTTGTTTGTCATGGCATTAAAATCATATAGATTATATGCCTGTACATTTTTTCTAAAATTTCGCGGATGTTTTTTTCTTTTCAAAGTAGAGCTGAATGATTTATCGATTTCAAATCGAAATTGTGATTTGAAACAACACACTACAGGCAGCCGTAGATATGAGTCACACATGCACTGCCAATCTGAGTCAACTGTTTAAATATTAAAGTATTAAAATATTCAAGTAATAAAGGACATCATAACTGCTAATTTCCAGGCAGACGATCATCAAAGTTTCTCTGTAAGGTGCATCAGTTCAGGTGAGTTTGTTTGTCACGGCATTCAAATCATATAGATTACATGCCTGTACATTTTTTCTAAAATTTCACAGATAATTTTTTCTTTTCAAGGTTGAGCTGAATGATCAAAATCTAAATCGCGATTTAAAACAACACGGTTAGCAAATCACAAAAACTGAGGTTTAGGATATGCATTATATAGCATGTCTGACCCAGGGTTTAAAACTGTAGTGAGAATAGCTTTACAAATTCATGCCATCCTCCTTTTGTGAGAGTCATGCTCAGCAAACAGTTGGCCCAAGGCAACTGCCTATACACCCATAAACAACAAACATGTGACACCCAAGGAAAACAGTTTGTTTAGAAACTGTTCTTAGTGCTCAGGAGTGAGGTATTCAATCAAGGTTTGCACAGTTACAGTACGGTTACTTGTGGCTTTAATTTTAAATACATATATGCCGGGTCACTGAAGACTCGGGGTATTACACGAGGATTAAACAAGTAATAAATACATGTTGGAAGCAGTTCATACTGTATCTTTGTTCTCATCCTTACATTTGAATATAGACCATAATATTTTGATGGTATCTCATGTGGTAATGCTGCATCATGTTTTAAATCTATTACACACAGAATGTTGAACTGAAGTTATATTACTTCATAATGATGTCAATCATATCGCAATCGCAATATCTGTCAGTAAAATCACAATTAGATATTTTCTCCAAATCAATCAGCCCTACTTAAAAGAGTACCGATTAATAGGCTACAGTGCTGCACGTACTGGCTAAAATCATTAACATTATTCAATAAAATTCTCATTTACACAAATGCATGTCCCAGCTGCCTTTTCATACTTCTGTCAGGGTCAGTCCCTATGGAATTAGATTTGTGCCAATTTTATCAAGCAAAAGTTTTTTAGAAAATAAAACTCACTGAATCAAAAACAAAGTCAGTTAAAAAAGTTAAATTTACAACTTGCAAACAAATTATTCTTGTACTTTTTTGATAACGTGTCCCTTTTTTTACAATTCCAGCTTTCTCATTTGTGCTGCCAGCTTCCCGATTACCCTGCCAGTGCTCTGGATGTTGTTTAATGTAGTTTCGGTGGATATGGACATCCTAAACAGTGGGACTGGGCATTTACTGGATTCCTACAAGGTTAATAAAGTTTAAGTATTGATCATAAATGCTGTCTGTACTGTACTTGACGTTTTGGTAAGAGCGTTACTAATTAGATCATGCTGTACTGTTCCTTGATCTTTCTTCAAATGACATCTAAATGTCATTGTACGTATGCTCCTGAGCTCCACAATTCTGAATAATAGTTGGTTCCCACTTTCTCATTGCCACTGACTGATCATTTTTCTTTAGCAAACTGATAGTTAAAGACACCAGTTTCAACATTGCAAGGCTCTACATTACAGTTTGTAGTTCACTGGCAACTTAAAGCACTCGCATGCACATGTAACTTCTTTGGATCTCAAGACACAGTAAAATAGCAAACAAAAAAGTCACACAGCACTGTGTAACACAAAAACAGCAAAATGGCTATACAAGGACAACAAAATCAGATACTATGAGAACCAAAAACCAAAAAAACCAAAATGGAAAAAATGAATGGGAGGATGGAGTGACACAAAGTAAATAAAAAGGAGGAAGAGAGGTATAAGTGGTAGCAGACGTTAAATACACACGAGGATCGGACTGGGTACACAAGACACGGGCAGAGACACGTGCAACACTAGGGAAATGCAACCATTAACATTAGCTACAACAATACAAGGGTTAAAGGACTGTTAAAGAGGGTGATTTCCCCGGCAAGCAAGTCTCCATGTCTCTCTCTGCTCCCACGATGCCTCAGTCTGCCCGTCGCCACACTATATTGTGATTTTCTTTAAAGTTTTTAATATAAAAAACAGAAAATGGAATTAACAAAAATTATTATTTGGTAGGCTTGTGAATTAATTAATGAATTTTCAGTGCATTCTCATGGGAAAAATTGCCTTGGTTCGCTTACAAATTGGTTTGCGACCACTTTCCTGAAACGAATTGTGTTCGTGAATCACAGGCACCACTGCATTAGCAACAATCAGTCCTGTGTTCCAGGGCATTGTTGTGTTTGGTAATGCACGATTATCATTTTATAAGATTTATTGATCATTAGAAAACAATTATGCAATTATTATGCAATTTTTAAAATTATGTTAGCACAGATGAAAATTGTTGGGCTAATTAAAGAAGCAATAAAACTGGCCTTCTTTGGACTAGTTGAGTATCTGGAGCATCAGCAATTGTGGGTTTGATTACAATCTCAAAATGGTCAGAAACAAAGAGTTTTCTTCTGAAATCCGTCAGTCTATTCTTGTTCTAAGAAATGAAAGCTGTTCCATGCGAGAAATTACCAGGAAACTGAAGATTTCGTAAAATGCTGTGTACTGCTCCCTTCACGGACCAATGCAAACTGCCTCTAACCACAATAGAAAGGGTAGAGGGAGGCCCCAATGTGCAACTGAGGAAGAGGATAAATTTAATTTAGTGTATAGCTTGAGAAATAAGTGCCTCATAGGTCTTCAACTGGCAGCTTCATTGTATGGTACCTGCAAAAGACCAGCCTCAGTGTCAACAGTGAAGAGGCATCTCCGGATACTGGCCTTCTAGGCAGACTTGCAAAGAAAAAGCCGTATTTCAAAATGGCCAATAAAAAGAAAAGACTGAGATGGGCAAATGAATACAGACACTGAATAAAGGAAGACTGGAAAAAGTGCTATGGATAGACAAATCTAAGTTTGAGGTGTTTGGATTACAAACAACTTTTGTGAGATGCAGGTCAAATGAAAAGATGCTGGAGGAGTGCTTCACGATATCTGTCAAGCATGGTGGAGGCAATGAAATGGTTTGGGGCTGCTTTGGTGATGGTAAAGTGGGAGATTTCTACAGGGTAAAAGGGATCTTGAAGAAGGAAGGCTATCAGTACATTATACAACGGCATGCCATACCCTAATTGGAACCAATTTCGTCCTACAACAGGACACTGACCCAAACACAGCTCCAAACTATGCAAGAACTATTTAGAGAAGAAGCAGTCAGCTGGGTTTCTGTGTATAATGGAGTGGCCAGCACAGTTCTGTTGCTGTGTCCTGTTGTTAACATTCTAAACATCTTTCGCATGTTTGAATAGATCGCTATTATCCTGCACTGGCCATGAGAGGTCTGGTCTTTGCTCCTTCACTGCAAGCTTGCAGGTAAAGTGCAGGAAGTATCCTCCTGGCTAACCCTCGAGCAGAGCCTGAGTTATGATGAGGTTAAGGCCTCTGTGTTCCTGAAGATGTCAGGGGTAATAGACAAAGAGGACTTTTGTTCAGTGTCAGGTTCCAAAGTCGGCTTTATTTGGGGCGAAACAAACTCGGAGTTGACCGACTGGGTCAAAGCCAGAGAAATCCAAACAAAACAATCCAAATCAAGAGACAAAGACAGTCATTGGTAGGCAGGTGCATGTAGGTGATCAGAGGCAAGATGAGTCTTATAGTCTGAGAACAGAAACGGAATCAGAAAAAAACGGCAGACAAGCGGAACAGGTTCATGTACATGATTCATTTTCTGGTTTAAGACAGAAAATCCAAAAAATAATAAATGGGTTGTTTTCACCAATTTGACTAGACCAATTGTAAAGGGAAAACTGGAAGAGGGTTGTTTTGCATTCAGTTGTGTCTGTTTAAAGGAGTCAGAAAACACCTCGTATTCTGTTTGACTGGAGATAGTTTGGGTTATATGTGTGCCATCTGTTATTGGCTAGTGGGGCTTGTTTGAAAATGTGCGGGTCACGGATGCATGGTGTATACTGGATGTACCATGTATAGTGGGGGAGCAGGGGAAACAGGGGAATTAAAAATTGTTATTAAATGAACATAAATCGAAGAATTGTGAGGGGGTGCAAATGATGGGAACGTTTTGTACTGTTGTAATGTTTATATGAAGACTGGGAGCACCGAATAAAACCTCCTGCACTGAAGTGCTTGCATGACAGAGCCGTCGTTTTGTGTAAATGCAGATGAGACAAAGAGACCCCTTGAACACCACTATGTGACAGAAGGGATATGATTCTCTTTACTCCACATATACACTCACCTAAAGGATTATTAGGAACACCATACTAATACGGTGTTTGACCCCCTTTCGCCTTCAGAACTGTCTTAATTCTACGTGGCATTGATTCAACAAGGTGCTGAAAGCATTCTTTAGAAATGTTGGCCCATATTGATAGGATAGTATCTTGCAGTTGATGGAGATTTGTGGGATGCACATCCAGGGCACGAAGCTCCCGTTCCACCACATCCCAAAGATGCTCTATTGGGTTGAGATCTGGTGACTGTGGGGGCCATTTTAGTACAGTGAACTCATTGTCATGTTCAAGAAACCAATTTGAAATGATTCGAGCTTTGTGACATGGTGCATTATCCTGCTGGAAGTAGCCATCAGAGGATGGGTACATGGTGGTCATAAAGGGATGGACATGGTCAGAAACAATGCTCAGGTAGGCCGTGGCATTTAAACGATGCCCAATTGGCACTAAGGGGCCTAAAGTGTGCCAAGAAAACATCCCCCACACTATTACACCACCACCACCAGCCTGCACAGTGGTAACAAGGCATGATGGATCCATGTTCTCATTCTGTTTACGCCAAATTCTGACTCTACCATTTGAATGTCTCAACAGAAATCGAGACTCATCAGACCAGGCAACATTTTTCCAGTCTTCAACTGTCCAATTTTGGTGAGCTCGTGCAAATTGTAGCCTCTTTTTCCTATTTGTAGTGGAGATGAGTGGTACCCGGTGGGGTCTCCTGCTGTTGTAGCCCATCCGCCTCAAGGTTGTGTGTGTTGTGGCTTCACAAATGCTTTGCTGCATACCTCGGTTGTAACGAGTGGTTATTTCAGTCAAAGTTGCTCTTCTATCAGCTTGAATCAGTCGGCCCATTCTCCTCTGACCTCTAGCATCAACAAGGCATTTTCGCCCACAGGACTGCCGCATACTGGATGTTTTTCCCTTTGCACACCATTCTTTGTAAACCCTAGAAATGGTTGTGCGTGAAAATCCCAGTAACTGAGCAGATTGTGAAATACTCAGACCGGCCCGTCTGGCACCAACAACCATGCCACGCTCAAAACTGCTTAAATCACCTTTATTTCCCATTCTGACATTCAGTTTGGAGTTCAGGAGATTGTCTTGACCAGGACCACACCGCTAAATGCATTGAAGCAACTGCCATGTGATTGGTTGATTAGATAATTGCATTAATGAGAAATTGAACAGGTGTTCTTAATAATCCTTTAGGTGAGTGTACTGTAGTTGCACACACCTGAACTCTTAGGCTTCATTTAAGTGGCCTTGTGTACCAAGTAACCCTTAGCTGGGGTGCCGTTCATCGACAGTGAAAGCGTATTTTAATTTCATTTATAATTGTGATGCTTACCATGATGATATGGTGATATATTCAGATACCTGGGATCACCATATATTTCTATCAGAAGAAGTATTAATCCAATTACACAATGCTGTGTTGGTTCTAAACTCAGAGAAATGTGAGTTTGGTTATCTATCTTGGGAAACTGGTTAGCTGGGGCACAGCCAGACCACTGGATGCAAAAGTTGGCCATCAACTTGTTCCCAGTTCCCCAAACTAAACGGAATCTTGAACAGTTTTTGGAGATGGCTGGATATTATCACTGCTGCTGTAAAATCTTCTCGGAGGTAGTATTGCCACTCACCAAGCTCTTACGGCAAGAAACCCCCTTCATCTGGTCGCCGGACTAACAAGGAGGTTTTAATTTGATGAAATCCCTCCTTTCACACGCTAACATATTAGCCACACCTGACTTCGACAAGCCTTTTAAATTAGATATTGATGCCAGCAGTACGGGTGCTGGTGCTGTCCTCCTCCAAGAGGGTGACTCATTTCAAAGCTTATATTGGATAGAATTCTGCCCCGCTTACAGTTTTTACCGACTATAATTCCCTTGTGTCCTGCACTGCATATGCAATAGCAATCAAAGATTGATGCTTTGTGCCTTGATCACATAAGGGTTCAGCTTGGACATCAGCACAAAAAGGGGAAGGATAATGTGATTGCAGATGCCTTCTCCCAGTGTTAGGGAACCTCTGGGGTGATACTTCTGAGGGAAGGTCACACTTGTGGGAGGGGGTGTTACATTACATGCTGTTGGCTGTATGAGATGTCTTTCTGGTCCAGTCATTTGTTCCAGCTCTTTATTGATCCTGTCACTGTAGTCCGCTGCATACCACCTACTCCCTTCCGTATCTTCCATTTGCATACTGCTTCCGGTTTCCTCCTTCCATGGGATGAAAAGCCATTTTGCCTGCTGAAAGGGAGCTATTGCTCGTACTTGATCTACTCATTGATTGTATTTGATTTGGCTTGTGTTTGGTATATCTGACCTTGGATTGTCTACTGGTTCCCTCCTTTCACTTTTGTCCTTCTGATTTGTTGCTTCGTTCTTTTTGTGTTTGGTCTCTCGGTTTTGGTCTGTTAGACTGTCTGACTACAATTTCACCTGCTCTCTCCTTGGTGTGTGTAGGAAGTAGCTGCCATTTTGTTTGGGGTGGTTGGTCATGGAGCTGAGGAAGTGTTTGTCTTTTGTTTCACTTTTGTCCAAACATATCTTTGGTGGCTTTTTTGAACAACTCCCAAATACATACCAATTGCATTTTACACGGGTGAATTTCAGTTGTATTTCAAGTACATTTGCCAACCTGCAACTGAGTCATTTTTCCTGGCAGCAGATGAAGAATATTAAGCTACAGTCAACATATAAAGTAAACATGATTTGATTAGAATGGGTGTTACTGCTGTTTTTTGCAGTGACAGCTGTGAGAATTAATTAATGTCCTAATATTTTCTGAAAACAAAAGGTGTCACATGCCGAAGTAGGTGACAGCTAGCAGGTTATAAGAGGTCAAAAAAGTGCTGGCAGTACTAGTGTAAAACGGACAGCTTACATTTTTTACTTTTTTTGACTGAATATTTTCGGTTGCCGAAAGTTCGGTACATCACTAGTTTAGACAGTTGTGGGTATGACTAGAGGTTGACAATAAGACGAATGGAAGGATGTAGGGATGAATAAAACAGTGATAAAGGAGGATTAGGGATCCAAAAGTAAATAATTTGTTAATATTGGCTAAGGCAGGGGTCTCAAACTCCAGTCCTGGGGGGCCGGAGCCCTGCACAGTTTTTGGTTTACCCTCATTTAACACACCTGATTCAACTTCTTGTGCTAATTACAGCTCAGCTCTTGAGCTGAATCATTTGTGGTGGAACAGGGAAAGATCTAAGTTACACAGGGCTCCGGCCACCCAGGACTGGAGTTTGAGACCCCTGGCCTAAGGTGAGCTAGTGTAGTAAATTTCATGTCTGTATGTGGAACTGTGCATTGTGTCTTGTATTGTATTAGAGACATAGATGATTTTATGTTTGCCAGTTTCCAATTTTTAACATCTGTATAAAGTAACGTTAATTTTTAATACAAATCAAACTAGGTGAAACAGTTGACTTAAAAAAGTATGATTTAATATGAATTGAACTGTGAAATGTACATAAATGTTACATAAAACCCACTGAAATAAACAAAGCAAAATAATTAATACACACAGCTGCTACTCACAGTCTATACATGTCTTTGGTGGTTTTTTTGATCAATTACCACACATATACTGACTGCATTTTACACTATTACCTTTAGTTGTACTTTATATATATTTGTCAATATGCAATTGAGTAATTTTTCCCAGCAGCAGATGAGGAATACAAAGGTACACTGAACGTATACAATAAACACGATTTGATTATGGGTGCTACCGCTTTATTTGTGGTGACAGCAACTCGGCAGCTGTGGGAATTACTGACTGTGCCAATAATTAATGACTGTGCCAGCGTTATGCAAACGTAATGGCCCATTACTGAAGACAAAAGGTGTCATATGCTGAAGTACGTGGCAGCTAGAGGTTAAAATAGGTCAAAAAACGATGGCAGTTCTAGTGTTATATGTCACGATTTTGACAGTTTTTGGCTTTTTTGGCCACATATTTTCAGATGCCAAAGTTTCGGTGCATCACTAGTTTGGACAGCTGTGGGTAGGACTAGTGGTTGACAGTGAGATGAATTGACAGATGTAGGGATTAATAAAACAGCAGGTTTAGGGGTCCAAAAGCGAATAATTTATTGATATTGGCCTAAGGTGAATTTCATTTCTGTACGTGGAACTGTGTAGACAGGAGAATGATTTTGAAAAAATGCAGTGATTTGAATGTGGAAAAAAGCAGAATGAAAAGATGAGTGTGGATGGGGTGAACAAGATAAAAACTAATAAATGCTGTATGAATCCACAATTACTTACTGTCCACAGTAATGAATCCACAATGAGAATTGTTGTCGTGAGAGTGATTGGAAAATGACCCAAAACACAAAGCAACCTGCTACACAGTAGGACAACGAATTGTGAAAAGTCTGGTGGTTGTTGAAAACTGGAAAAAATAGCATTGAGAATAATAATAATAATAAAAAGAAAGAGAACAGTTGGCTTGATCGGCCAACATGAGAAATTGTTAAAATAGTTAAGAGTTAAGTCTCTCTGTGGCTTATTTCCCAGCTGGCGATCTGTGCAGCCTGTGTGGTACCAGTGACATCTACTGCCTTTCAAATGTACAGTCACAAAGCAAATAAACAACTAAACCACCAACGTAACAATCAATTATGTCTACTTTCCCCTTTAATTCTAAGTTTTGTAAGTTATATACATATAAAGGCAGAATGTAGACATTCACTTTAGTTTTTTAACCCATGCTAACATTATTCAATAACGATATGCAATTAAAAAAAATATATATGCATTGTATGCTCATAAACTTTATAAACAAATAACAGATAAGTGTTCCCCTTTTAACGCCACATGTGTGATATTTGATACCAATATTTCTAAGACCTCTATGTCAGTAACCCTTTCCACAATAACTTGTATACAATCCTATACATGTCTTCTGCCCTCTGGTGGTAGAACTGCAGGTGGTAGAAGTTTATTTTTTTTTCCTCAAAAATCCAATATGGCTGCACTCACGTTGTAACCGGCAGGATTTTCATGGGATATGAAGTCCTATTTTTGGAACAGTTACAGTAAGCACAATGTCATGAAAATTGATTATATTTCAAAATGAGTCTGGACCAGACAGGTCAAAGTAATGCAAAAGCTGCAACACAAATACTGTACAAAAGCCACAACACAAACACAAAAGCCACAAGAAAAATACAAAAGCCACAACGGAAATGAGCCACAACATATGGAAATGCAGCGGCCTGTTTGTATTTGTATTTGCGTTGTGGCTTTTGCATTACGTTGGCCTGTCTGGGCCACCCTATTTATTAGTGTGAAGCAACTCATAATTGCTTAATATGTCATGAAATATTTTATAGAAAAACGGTGGTGAAAATGTGTGTATCAAATATGATACTACAGGTATGTAAATGTATTTTATGGGTCAGTGCATCAGTTTAGTCCATTTCTTGATTAAATCCGTACTATTTATACCATAATACAACAATTGTTGTCAAAACAAGAATTAATATATTACTCAATTTAAGCTTGAGTATTTCTTCTAGTATACATTTTGAGAAGAATTTGACTTTTATGCTGATTGCTGAAATAGATTATATATAGTTTGTAAATGTGACAATGTATTGTTTGTATGATTTTGATTTGTACATTTAGATGGCGGAAAAATAGTATTGTCTTGAATGTGACAATTGATGGAAATTCAAGTGACCTGGAGCAGTTAGAGGAGGAGGATGATGGCAGTAGGGAAGAATGGAGTCCTAAGGGAGTGGCTAATAAGGAGGGATCAGATTGTGGTGATGAACATATGAGAGATGAAAGTGTAGAAGAATCAGACACCAGTACAATCAAAACAAAGCATGACAGAGCAGTCAGCAAAGGGCAAAGTGAAAAAGAAAGAGTACAGGTGGAGAAAAGTGCCATTTAAACCTTTAAATGTTGAGTTTCATGGATATGTTGAGGACGTTGCTGCAGAAAGGTCAGAATGGACACCATACATGTATTTTAAGCAGTTTAATACAGCTGAAATGATTCAGAAGACTGCAGAACAAAGTAAGTTGAACAGTGTACAGAAACTGAGAGAGTCAGTAAACACAACACAGAAAGAAACTGAACAGGTTCTTGGCATGTACATACACACGGGGTTGGAATTGATGCCCAATGTACGAACCTATTGGGAGATGGAGACAAGGTACCCCACAGTGTGTGATGTGATGTCTCGTGAACGATCCCTCAAATTGCTGACAGCGATTCATTTTCAGGACAACCTCAGTGTGTCTGATGACCAGAAAAAAGACAAACTGTGGAAAATCAGGTCATGGTTAAAAAAATTGCGTCGACAGTTTCTTCTCATACCTCCTGAAGAATTTCAAATGCAAAGTCAACCTTTGTCTAAACAAAGACAGAAACTGCTCTTTGGCCTTCCATGAAAATAAACATGAGAAATCACCTCCATGCAAAAGGTGGACCACTGCCATGCCTCTAGATATGAGAAAGGATAGCCACTGACCATTTACATTTTTATGCAGCATAGTTAGAGGGAATAAATATAGTTTGCTAGTATGCTAGACCTACACTATATTGACAAAAGTACTGGGACATCCCTCTAAATAATTGAATTTAGGTGTTCCAATCACTCCCATATCCTCAGGTGTATAAAATTAAGCACCTAGACATGCAGACTGCTTCTACAAACACCTGCCTGCTGTTTAGCCTGCATCACCAGATTGCTGACTTGAGTTAGGAGGTAGTATCAGAGGGGATAGCCGCTGTCTCTGAAGAACACATTCTGGCTGAAGATCCTTTGTTCGGTATCACAGCTGAATTTGCCCACAGAAAGCTGCTGTGGGTGCTGCCTGGCCACTTTGCCACCACATCCCGGAGTCTGCCCCTGTGGTCCATCACCGCCTGGACATTGATGGCTGCATACCCCTTCTGGGAAATGAAGGACCAGATATGGGTTTGCAATGGGGATGAGTGTCCCATCTGCTGAACCCAGGAATTGGGGGGTGCCTACTATTGCATGGAAACCTTGGAGAACATCAATGATCTCATGTCTTGTTGAGGGCAGATGGATGTCCTCACAGGAGATAGGAGGATGTTTGTCACTGCTTCGACACACTGTCACACAGTGCAGTTGCTCAGCCCATACCCATCTCCAACTACCTCCAAGTAGCTCCCTGCAGCATAGAAACGCAGAGCTCCCAGAAGCGAGAAGGGTCTGGCTGCAGCCGCGCATGTCCGCTCCATGGAGAAATGGAGCAATGTGGAGATTTAGCGGAAATACGTAACGGGAATAACGTAGCATTGATATTTTTTGTATGAGCGAAAAATATAGTTTGAGATGTTGTGCTTCGCCATTAGATTTTAATTTAGCGTTCTTTTGTTGTTCATTTTAATAACAATATTTTCGTTTTAAGTGCAGTCATAATTTAAGTCAAGGTAAGTTCCTTAGAGCTTTACAATTAAAAAAATATTTGCTCGTAATTTTTTTTTTTTTTAATTGTGTGTTCAATCGCGTTGAGACGTGATACCATGAATGCACTGATCAAATATATCATGATATTTAACATGTTTGAGTTTTAAAAGAGTATCGTACTATGCTCTCGTTGTGAACAAGTGCCGATTCCTTGTGTCATTTCATGTAGTTACACACTAACCATAATTTGACACGGTATATTTTTTCGATTCTTTGTTCGATCCGCACTTCAGTAGTATATTTCGACAAGGTAGAAAACATCGTCAGAAGTGGCTGTATTCCAGGCACTTAATTCTTTGCATAATTATTACAAAAACATTATTAGCAATAAAAGTTTATTTAATAGCCTCTATAGAAATTATAGTGCTACAATGGTACGTAATATTGTTTTTGTACACACTGGCTGACTATTGGAAAAAAATCTTTCAGATGCAAAATTTCCTATCCAGCTCTAGAAGAATGCCATGTTTGTTGTAAGGGACTTTTTCACTGCCCGCTGTGTCCTACCTTTAAACCCAGCAAAAAGACAGTGATTGAGGCCCATATGAATCTTCATGTAACAAGAGCATTGGATTTTAAAGGTAAGTTTACTGTGCAGCTGTATAAAAGCGTGTAAAAGTTTAATGGATACACGCATTTCTTTAGGAATATTTAGATAAATATTATAACGTGTTTAAAATCAGAAGCATATTGAATTAAAACATAAGCCAATTACCTATTGTTGCATTTCTCAAAATATTATTTTTATAATTTATTATTATGTGTATTTGCTAATATTATATATTATTTTGCAGAAAAAAATATATTCTAAGGTGCAGATTACCATGCAAGTGAACTTGTTAACCATAGCTCCTCTTATTTCTCTCTCAGACATGGCTTTAGATTTGCCTTTTGGACTGTTGACGCAACTGACCTCCTTCAGGGCAAGTTGCAGCCTGTATACAGGGTATCCAGTACATCTAAAATAAGTCATAGCACCCCAAAACATGAGGTGGTGCTCAGTGAGCGTACTTCAAACAACGAAAAGCCTGTGGACCTTATCAAGGAACAAGTGGCAAAAGAACAACTGAATGCAAGATATTATTCCTTTAATGTTTTCAATAGTTATAAGTAAGAACTAACACAGGCAAATTATGCATTTAGTAGCCATGATACACATTAAAGTAACATAAATGTGTTTTTGTTGTACCAAGAAATCCCACTGTTTACAACCCTCAGCAGCTATTAGTTGTAGTACAAAATGAAAGAACATGTTTTTCATACTATAAGTACTGAATGGTTAGTTAAGGAAAGGAGAGAGTAGATTGCAGTCTATAATTTGAAAATTATAGAGTGCATTATTATATTATGTGGTGCATGACTGATTAGTGTGCTTCCTTGTCATAGGGCATATTAACGGACAAGAAGAAATCAAAGTATCTGACAAGGTTTCTGAAACCATCTTCTTACATCCTTCCTGTGTATTTCGAGGATGATGAACAGCAAAACCATATACCTTTCATATACCTTAAAGATTTCCTTGACAGGACCTCTACTGTTTTGCTGATCGAGGATAAAATCAAGTTCATTGTTGATGTATTGATGCCAGAGGTAAGTGTTGAATTAATTTTGAATTTTGAATGCAATTAAGTTGCTGAGCTTATTATTTGTTAGATAAATCATGAGTTTTATTCCAGTGCACCATCCATGGCCTTTCTGCACTCCATAATACTGATTTTAAGGGAAATGATCCTTGCAGGCCCTCCGTTAGATCAAAGCTATGTACTGTACTTGTATTTAATCTTGAGTTTTATTTTGAAGAAATGACTGATATATTCCACACGGCTCCGCTGATGGTGCCATCTGCGGTTTTGCGCGACTACACATTGTCTCGCTGCCGCGGTTTGGCCTTACTCATGATCAGTCCCCCGGCAGTTCCCTACATACTGCCTCCTGCCCATTTAGCCCCATTGTTTGCCAGCTTGTTTCATTGTTTCATTTTCACCAATGTAACTTGACAGGCAAGTACAATTTCAAAAGAGTGCAGCATACATCAATTGTTAGGTACAAATGTATTTTTTACAAGAAAACATTCCCATTAATGCTGTCTTGTTGTTATCATTAATTAATTCATTTTCACCATTCACCAGTAGCCAACTACAACTTGAATTATTAGGGATGTATACTACTTTGCAGCTTGTGATGTTACTGAGTGACTTATACATGTTCAAAATCAACAAAAAATTTAATGAATAAATTTAATAATGAAGCCCATAAAAATAGGTGAGAACCCTGAATCTTGAAATACCAGTATTTGTTACACATCACACTTGAAGTACAGTGACGTGGGAAGTTTTGAGAAACCTCTGGAACTTTAACTGTCATTGACTTATTTCCGACAGATAACTTAGCGGGGGGTAGCACACAGCTTGTAGGGTTTGGGGCTGCGGGTGCCCCCCAATTTGAACTTCAGACTGGGCTCCATGCCTGGGGGTGTAGAGAAGGTGAAGCGCTGGAGAAGGGAGGTGAAGAACAGGAAGAGCTCCATCCGAGCCAGCTGCTCCCCCAGACACACTCTCTTCCCTGTGGAAAAACATTTTTTAAATTCTAAAAATAACACTTTCATGTATTTTACGATAATCCTATTACATGCACCTTCAGAAGATGATTTAACAATTTAACAATAAAGAAGCAACTGAAATAGAAATCATCAGGTCTAAAGGAAATTTTACCAGCTGAAAAGGGCAGGAAAGCATCTCTCCTCCTGAACTTCCCCTCTGCATCCAGGAAATGTCCAGGATTGAAGGTGAAGGGAGTCTCCCATTCAGTCTCATCAAAGAGCACAGAGTCTAAAGTCCCCATCACCATTGTTCCCTAAAGCACAGACAAAGAGCCCTGAAACAATACAAGCATAGCTTCACATGGGAAGGACACGTGAAGATGTCAGCTTTCCATGAACGACTGTGACATACTTGCAGAATTCCATCGCTCACCTTTGGAATTGTGTATCCTGCCAGTTCTGTGTCTTTTGTGGTTGAATGTCCATTCAGTGGTATAATGTTGCCCATCCTCTGTACTTCATGGATGACAGCGTCAGTGTACGGCATGTTTGGCCTGTCTGCCATGCTGGGCTGACGTGACCGTCCAATCACACTGTCTATCTCAGCCTGCACCTTCTCTAAAGACAGAGCAGGGTACACATACAGTAAACAAACTAAGCGAATGCTTCCACTGTAAACCATAATATCCCCTGACTCACCATGTGGTGGATCCCCTAAGGGGGCACACGTGAGAAATCACAAAACAAGAAAATGTCCCATCTCTTTCAACTTGAAAATTTAAATTCACCTAGAAAAAATGGGCCTCTCATCAATTAAAGGAAGAATACAATAGTAGAAAGTAGAGATGAAACGGGATGAAAATTTAATATCACAATTATAGTAACCAAAAGTATCACTGTTATCAGAATTATCGCGGTATTGTGAAAATGTGCTGAAAATCTTCAAAAAGTATTAATAAATAAACTGCAATCATTTCACCAAGTTCTATATTGAAAAAAACAAATATAATTAGCACTTTGCAGCTTTAATTTGTATAAACATTAAAATAATAATATAACAAATACCCCTATGTAAACATATGAAAACCATATAATCTTTACTGGACTTCAGACATATAAGTGACATATAAATACAAATAATGCTGTCACATCATAGTTACGCTGCGAAATCCAAACAAAGGACGGAAACCAACTGGCTAAAATGTTCTGTTTCGAGAATATATAAATAGAAATGTACACGGAATTCATTCTTAGCAAATGGGCATTCACTAGCTCTAAGGCTCAGGCAAAAAAAGTGCCATCTCCACTAACCACCAACAATGTGTAGTGTTTTTACAAGAGTAAGTAACCCTAAAAGCTTCAGTTTATATTGTTGACAAACTATTAGCAAGTTAGACAGACATACCATGACATTTCTCCCCATTACAAAATTCCAACATTATGCATTGATCTAAAAGTTAACCTACCTGGCATTCACTATATGGGTGAATGGTTAGTGGGTGGTGGTTAGTGGTGGGCAGGGTTCCACTAACCTGTTAACAGCTAATTAGCAAAGCTCACTTTTTAGTTAGCGAATTAGTGTTTCCACTAACTTTGAAAACCGTCAGCAGACCAATTAGCAAAACTAAGTTTTGGGGAAGCTAACTGTAAAACACTTTTTTGCAAGTGAATAAAATTTAATGTTCAAAAATGTTTGTAAACCCTAAAATCATACATATTTTTTCCTGTCTGTTGAATTTTTCTGAAACAGTCTATCTGACATGTTGCTGGATGACTGCTTGTAAAGACAAGACGTGATTGGTCGATAACAGATTTAATGTAAGCTGGGCTAAATGTAAATGAATGAAGACAAAATCCATTAAAACTAGCCTGAACTAAGCAGAGAACTGGGACCTGTATCACGAAGCTGGATTTCTTGCTTAGCTAGATAAATTGTCAGATTTAAGGTACCCTAATTTAAATGGATCTTCATTCTCTTACATTTACTTTAAATCTGACAAGTTATCTGGCTAAACAAGAAATCCTGTTCTGTGATACAGACCACCTAGTTGTATTTTCCAAGGTTCCACATGCAGCTAAATTCTTATAGTAAAAGTGGTTTATCAGTTTAGTGATAGTTCAGCAGATTAGCGGTTATCAAAGCTAACTTTTCGGTAAGCTATGCCCACCACTGGTGGTAGTAACAAAGATTTAAAAATATGACGGTACCAAATTTAGCCATTTAGGAAAATCTCCAGAGCGCTGTAACTGCTCTCTGCCATGTTTTTATTGACACAAAACAAACCCACGTTGCATGCTGTGCCTGTGTGCTTGTGTCTGGGAGACTGTTACTACTTTTGCTTGACGCTGGGCAAGTTTTACAATGCACAGTAATCAAACATGGTTGTAACGATAATCAAAATTTAAAATACTAATGCTAATCGTATGGAATTTTCCGTTGAAACTGGTAACCAATTCATTGCTAGTACAAAGTAAAATAAAATAGAATAAAATTGTATAAAATTGTTTCATGGGCCGGTAGGTTGAGACCACTGTAACAGCACGTAAATGTGCTTGCTGAAATTTCTCTGGTTATCCATCAATCACTGTAACCGCTTAATCCCAACTGGGGTTGCGGGGGGGACTGGAGCCTAACCTGGGAACAATGGGCACAGGTGGGAACCAACCCAGGGCAGCTGCCAACACACCACAGGGCACACGCACACAACTACAGGGCCAAGTTAGACTTGCCAATCAACCTTCCCTGCACACTTTTGAACCATGGGAGGAAACTGGAGCCCCCGGCGGAAACCCACAGGGAGAGCGTGCGAACTCCACACAAAGGACCCAGGACCAAACCCAGGACCAGACCCAGGACCTTCTTGCTGCGAGGCAGCAGCGCTAATCGTGCACCACCGTGCCACCCTTCTCTGGTTATTTGACTGTTTTATTATTACAAAATATGGTTAATTAAATAAAACCAACCTTGTATGTCTGGATATTTGATCATGTACAACAAGCCCCAGTACAGCGTAGTAGATGTAGTCTCAGTTCCAGCCACGAACAGATCAAAGGTGCAGTAACACAAGTTCTCCTCATTAAAACCGGCATCAACATCATCTTTCCGCTGGAAGAAAAAAAAAACACACTTTGTTCTGTTGTCATGGGGAAAAGATGTCTTCCAGTCTTGAAACTGGAATTTTTCCACTGACATCGAATTCCATATGAATTTTTTCCTTTATTCTAGACTTTTCTAATTAAACTCTAATGAGCAAAAAGAGAATGTATTTCAACCTATTAAATGCTTACCCGTACTAAACACTGCTGATCCAAATCAAATCACGGGGAAATATGGAAATATGTACTCAATAAGTACATTACTGTATAATTGCCAGTCACAATTAACTGTCCAGTCTGATACCTTTTCCATCTCTGAAAGGAAGCTGTCAATATAGTCTCTAGGAGATGATGGGTCCCAGTCTTCCTGGTGCTCCTTAATTTTCAGCCGGATAAAAGAGATCAGAGTTTCACAGTGTGAAAATACTTTCTTGTGGGGACCAGGGATTTTCCTCATCAACCAGGGGAACATATTATACATCTAAAACAAAAAAAGAGTAATTTAGGTAATGTGTAGCGGGGGATTACCTTATGCTGACATTGCTAGTTTAGTTCGAAGAAAAACTTGTTAAAATTTTATACAGTGGTACCTCAGAACTCGAATTTATTCCGTTCAGGACTCCGGATCGAATCCTAAAAAGTTCGAGTTGTGATCGAATTTTCCCCATAAGAAATAATGGAAAACCAATTAATTGGTTCCTGGCCCCAAAAAATTACACCTAAATATGTTTTTTTTAGCATTTAAACACAAAATGAACCGGATAAACAAAAAGAGCATATACTGTTCTAAACACACCTAAGCACATTTATCAAAACAGTAATTTGTAAAGTAAGAAAATAAATGTATCCAAACAATGTGTCCTGCCCTGATTGTCCGCTCCTTCCGTATGCCACGCCCCCTCATTAACCCCATGTGGAATCCCCTGGTGATCAGCGGTTTCTGGTTGTTATCATTAGTCCTCTGTATTTCGTCCGCGTTTCAGTTTGTTTCCCCAGTCCAGTCATTGTATTGTCCGTCTGCGTTTTGCCTGCCTTACCTGTAATTAAACCCCGTATTCCCCGATTCCCTGACGTCTGTGCCTTTGTCTCCGTTCCGTCCCCGCTCGGCACAACAATATTATTATAATTAAACATATTAATGGTTTATTATTAATATTAAAATAATGAATAAGAAATCTTTATTTTTAAATGTATTTTACTATAGAATAATAATTACTGTTACTGTCTATCATTGTCTAAATGTATTTTTACTGTCTAAATATATGTATTCAGCTAGTGCAAACATGCATGATGCTATCACAGCGAATGTGAGGCTGAGACTGAAGCCTTACCCTTTGTTTCCACTGAGAGACGTGCCGTGTCACTCATTTCCCCTCGCGTACAAGTTATCTTAGGTCAGCGTTCAAGGTTTGACCTCTGAGATTCAGATCGAGCTCTAGGTAATTTTTTTTCGAACTGGTTGGTTCAACTTTTAAGAAATTCAAGTTCTAATGAGTTCGAGAACTGAGGTACCACTGTACATCCCTGAATACTGGAGCTGAGAAATAGTGACAAACCTGAGCCCAAATGCTTCCTTCTAAATAGACAGTTTCATTGATCAGTTTCAGCAACATTTGGAAGTAGCTGTCATTGTAGTCAAAGCGATCCCCAAACACCAGGCAGCAGATGATGTTGGAGACGGCATTGTTCAAGATGAACTGAGGGTCAAATGGTTGGCCTAAGGGAAGGATTTTCATCAAGGTATATATGCAGTTCTGTGTCAATGGCTTGTATTTTATTGCATTTCAGATATTTTCTAATATAGCAAGCCGTGATGATTTTCAAATGAACAAACGGGAATATTTATATAGATTATACAAAGGGCTACATCTTACATGACTAGGTCACCATGGGACAAACATCTATGTTTGGGAAAGTTTGTACCTTGTGTATTGGCTATGACCTCATTCAGGAATGTGCTCTCCACCTGAATGGAGGGTTCAAGACTCTTTTTGCCCAGTCCAAAGTTCTTCAGGGTTGAGAGAGCAAACCTTCTTTGTTGTTTCCATAGGTAACCATTGGAGAAAACCAAACCTAAAACAAACATTTTCTCACTTTGAAAAAACCAAAAAAAAATCTGCTCATGTGAGCATAAATATGCTCAAAAAATATGGTTCCATGATTCAACACAAATGAAAACATTACATATCTAAAGTTGTACAATGTACATTGTGGCAAACTAATGAGAAGAATATCAAACAGCTACAACAGTGGCAACAAGTATAACTGGTCCCCATCTTGTGGTGTGAAATGGAAATACAGATAGCTCGGTTTATGGGAGACTACTGATACAGCGATAAAGTGAGGTTTACTACAATAGATAGATAATGCTTGTTTCAGAGATGTTTAAGATCATCACAGTGGGTGACTAGCTTTATCACAAGAAATGCCGGACTGCATTTTAGTTTGTGAGAACAAAAGCATTGAATATACAGTTCAAACAATTTTCACTGATTATTATTTTAAAACTTACCCTGATTATGCATAATATCTTCAAATAGTTGCACCTTTGGGCGATCTACAAAGTTTTCCCCGTGGTGAACTAGGGCTTCTTTAATGAGTTTAAAACTGTTCACAACAACGACGTTTTGTCCCAAATGAAGACTGAAAATGTTTCCATATTGCTTGGCAAACTGGGTTTATATTAAAAAAAAAAACAGTAACGTCAAACACATGATATAATACTGTTTCTGTCACATCCCCCTCCCCGACTTTAAAAACTGAACTTGCCTGTCAGCCCGTTCCTACCTCACCCGTTCCCGCTTTGCCCGTTCCTGCCTCACCCGTTCTGTTCCTATTCCTCATCTCTTGTGTTTGTGTAGGATTGACTCTCACGGCTACAGACTCTCCAGGTCTTGAGACCCCAACTCCAATTCCCGCCTAACGACTCCATTTCTGTCTGCCTGATTCCCTTAATATACCTCCCAGTCTCCCACATTTGGGTCTCCCGGCTTCTGTACCAGCTTGCCATAACAGTTTTGGGCAATGAATAATGGGGGAGACAAATAAATACAGGCATGCAGATGTTATCTGACCTATGAAAACCATTTTTATGGCTTATGGGCCAACTTACTCAGTGTCATTTTTATCTTAAATAGCTACAGGCTATAATCCAGCTTCTGTTGGTCTCTGTTACAGGAACATGGGACTTTGACCCACCAAAGTGAAGTTCCTCCTGCCACTATGTGGAGTTATGCAGCAAGCAATTCATTTTGCATTTCCTACTACTTTCTTACCTTGTTTTCACCATGTGCCTACTGTATATTCAGTCTGATTTAATGATACCTGATGTTTGACTTTTTTTTTTCCTTTCTCCAGATCAAGCATTTAAAAGTATTATTAAAATAGCAGCCTCTCCCTACATCAATCCAAATGCAGTAACAAATGTTTAATATAGAGAAATTCAGATTCACTGATTTGCATTAATACACCAGCATAAAAGTGTACATCAGATACAATCTGGGATGAACTCGGGATGCATCGTTTCTAATATCTCTGCAACTGTAAAATTCAGTTAATACAGAGGCCTAATTATTAGTAGAGGCCCTTGCACCTTTATTATTTAAAAATGTGACCAATAATTTTTGACCAATATTGATTCCCGCTCTCTAAACATTTTCTGTATCTATAATATACTTAATTGCCTAACCTCATATTCTGATCATATTGCATCGCATCTGATCATATTGCATTCTCATCATATTTCATCCCATTGTATCGCGTTGAATCCTATTGTGTTGAATCGAATCGCGTCGAATCGCACTGCATTGCAAAAGGAGTGAATCATACCGTATCATACTAGTACCATATTGGCCCAAATACAAGACCCCAGTTCTAAGAAGTTGGGAGCAGCGCAGCGACACAAGTGCTGTCCTGTCCTCCCAAAGTTCCAAGACCCGTACAACGCTCCCGGAAGCCGAGATTCCGATGTGACGTCATTTAAACATGGCGGCTTACGCATTCAACAGTGATTCTGTTTTATAAATATTTAAAAATATTTATTTTGTTAGATGTATTAATAGTTATAAATGTAATTGCACGTGGTCGATTTAGTGAATATCATATCATGACCGTAAACAGTATCCTAGCATGCAATATCAGATTTTTACCAGATTTGTTAATGTCTTTTGTTTGTTTGTAGTTTGTTTGCATATCGAAAAAAGAATATCGCTATGGATATACTGAAATATTATAAAGCTTTTAATGTGGTTTGACTAGTTCATGTTGTTTCTTGTTTGTTTGTCTCTCGGAAAAAAAGAATCTCACTCCAAATCTGCTAAAATATAAAGAAACAACACACAACAGCGTGCTCATGGAGGCAGCCATGTTTGTTCCGAGATACGTAGCTCGAACGGACGTGACGTCACGCACCTTGGAGTGATAATCGAAAGCACCATTACTGCCCCCTAATATGATCATCTCTTCAGGTGACACTTTCCATTTTCCTTGTTTCGGAGTGATGTCGACTACGGAACGCACCCCCCCCCCAAAGTAGCTCCATAAATTGCAAGGATGTACGTCAATCATCGTTATAGTTATTGTGCAGTTAAAGATCGTGTTTTTTTTATTTTGTGCACTTAGGATAAATGAAGTCAGTGATTGCCTTCATTTTTCATCTTCGAGTGTCCCCACCATTTTACTGTTATCCATCCCCTGGAAATAATCCAGACCTATAAGCTAAACTTGCCCTTCCACCTACGCGAAAGAAAAGATGAATTATTTTACACCATTATACTGACGTTTAAATACACTTGTAAACTGTACAATAAGTTACTGTTGCCAACAATCGGAAGTTTCATTTTTCGGCAGAGCTAGAAAATCTGATTCAACTAAATATACGATTAAAAATAATTAAAGTACTAAGGATTTTTAAAAACATATAGGGATAGTCAGTACTGAACGACTTACCTCCGCAAACTGGAGGTGGATTTTTGATGAATCAATGCGACATAAGTCGCCGATCAAAGGTAACGACCAGGGTCCAGGGGGAAAGTTTTTAGGAGCTTTCTGTTGTATTAAGACGCCCAGTATTAAAAACAAAGCGAGAAACGTTAAAACACTTCTGAGACCGAGCCATTCAAAAAATCAGAGCACAGAGGCTGCGGTCATTGCTTATGGAAGAAATCGGGCTGCAGGCGAAGAAAACACTTAAAGATACTGAAAAACAAGCTTTGTGTTGATCCTGTCATTTGACAATATTAAACGGATGTATTGCCGCCACCTGCTGTAGTGCAATGCACACTGCTTCTGATCGCTAAAAGAAAAGGCTGAAGTGTAATAGCAGTCATACCTAGTGATTCTTTTTGTCAGATCGTCCCTTTATAGTAGAGATCAACACTACTGCAATGCAGTCAAGGATAGTCATGTGTCCTGGCACCACAAATAATACAGGACTGCTTAAGAATTACAGAAAATGCCGTGTACGACTGTTTAATGCCATTCAAATAAACTTGCAACCAATGTAAGTCGACAGTATCTCACTGTGTAGAAGAGGTGTATTACTATCTTATGCTGCCTGGGATTGCCCCCCAAGACCCTATTCAGGATAAATGACAGATATTTTTAAAGATTTTTCTAGTTAAATAACATAAGAATAAAAGGAAGATAGGGACTAAACATCAAATCCCAGTTATGCATTTTCATTCAATGAAATGGCAGTGATATTTTTTTTCATAATAAAGGTTATATCCACAAACATATTTTCATATAACCTACGTTAGGTGTCTTTGTTAGTATTTGTAGTTCTGCATCTGATTAAACTTTGCACCCTAGGATCAATAAATTCCAAGCTCTGTACAACTTTCCTTATTACTTAGCAGATATGAAGTGTTTTGTTGTGTTTGCAGGGCATATACAATCCCACACATTCGCATTAGAGAGTTCTGCACGTTGACTGATTTTTATGGAATTTCCACAGTCATTTCTTAAGTGATCAAAACCTTTTTAAATGTAAAGAAGAGCATAACGTCATTTTTTCCTCATAGCTAAGCCATGACAGGATTATTATTTCTGCATGTGAAGTTTTTTTTTTTGAGTCTCCAGATGTTATTAATGTAGTAGAGTGCTTGATTGATGGCATCTTCTACAGACCTGGTAGGGCAATATGCAAATTGTGGTGTATCCAGTAGTTAGGAAGTGCAGGGCAAGAGGTGAGACAGAACAATGTGCTCAAGTGCTTTCATAACCACTGGTGTTAGGACAACGGTCCGTTGTCATTAAGGCAGCTGGGATTGGAGGATTTTGCTACAAGATTATGGTGACAATTTAAAGGGATTGTGGTGCTTTGCCTGGCGAAGATATTGATTAAAGATGACTGTATACCCAGGGGCCATATGATGTAGTATGGTAGGCTTTAGTGAGCTAATTTAGTAATAATATTTGTTTGTCTGACATGAAAAACTGAATACAAAAATTTGGTAGCATTATAACTTTACAGTCAGTGCCCAAATAATAGGAGCTGTGAAGGGAAGGCATTTGGTCTGTCGCCTAAGGTGCCAAAATGATGCCCATTAACCTTGTTTGAGGAGTTCCGGTTAAACCCTGAACCTGCTTTCTGGAATGCCTTCCATGTTTTCATTCACTGAAACATTATTTTGATTGTGGGAGTGTCCGATTTCTTCTTTAGTTAAAATGTAGATGCTGGTGTCCATACCACCAGGGCACAAACAATTAGATATTGAGACACCAGCACAAAACTGAAACTGTTTATATATTTTCTACTAATAGCAGGCCAATTTTATTGTATTTTCAAGATAACTTGCAGGCTATTTGAAACATACACTGTATGGACAAAAGTACTGGGACACCTGGCCATTACATCTGCAGGAACTTTTATGGCCTCCCCCCTCTGCAGCTATAACAGCTGCCACTCTTCTGGGAAGGCTTTCCACACGACTTTGGAGTGTGTCTGTGGGAGTTTTTGCCCATTCATCCAAAAGAGCATTTGTGAGGTCAGGCACTGATGTTGGATGTGAAGGCCTGGCTCGCAATCTCCATTCCAGTTCATCCCAAAGGTGTTTGATGGGGTTGAGGTCAGGGCTCTGTGCAGGCCAGTCAATCATGTCTTTATGGACATTACTTTGTGCAGTGGGGCAAAGTCATGCTGAAACAGAAAAGGGCCTTCCCTAACCCTGTTCCCACAAGGTTGGAAGCATAGAGTTGTCATGGACTGCTGAAGCATTAAGAGTTTCCTTCATTGGAACTAAGGAGCCGTGCCCAACCCCTGAAAGACAACCCCATACCATTATCCCCCCTCCAGTAAACTTTACAGTTGGCGCAATACACTCAGGCAGGTAATGTTCTCCTGGCATCTGCCAAACCCAGACTTGTCCAACTGCCAGAGACAGAAGCGGGATTTGTCACTTCACAGAACACATTTCCACTGCTCCAGAGTTCAGTGGCAGTGTGCTTTATACCATCCATCCAAAACTTGGCATTATAATTTGTGCTGTGAGGCTTGCATGCAGCTGTGAGGCCATGGAAGCCCATTTAATGAGGCTCCCAGTGCAGTTTTTGTGGTGGGGTTAATGCCAGAGTATGTTTGGAACTCTGCAGATACTGAATCAACAGTGTTGGCAACTTCTACACACTATGCACCTCCGCACTCAGTGACCCCGTTCTGTTACTTTACATGGTCTGCCACTTCATGGCTGAGTTTCTGTTGTTCCTAAATGCTACCACTTACAGTTGACCACGCAATATCTATCAGAGATTTCATGAACTAAGTTATTGCAAAGGTGGCATCCTATGACAGTTCCACACTTGAATTGACTGAGCTCTTCAGAACAGCCCATTCTTTCAGAAATGTTTGTAAACCTGACTGCATGGCTAGGTGCTTGATTTTATACACCTTATTAATAGGCATGTCCCAATACCTTTGTCTATATGGTGTTGGCTCATTGACACCCCTGGCATAAATTTTAGTACCAGTCATATCTGTTTGGTGACATGATCAGTGCAACACAGTCAAGGATAACCATGTGTTCTGGCACCACAAATCATGCAGACTTAGGGAAAATGCCATGTAAGGCAGTTTGATGCCATTCAAATAAACATACAACTAATGTAAGTTGACAGAATCTCACTTTGCAGAATGATTTGGTTACTAGAATTCAGGGAGTATCCTTATCTTGTACTATTTCAGTGCCTTTAATGCAGAATTCTTGTTCTTTGCATCTGATAAATCTTTGCACCCTGAAAGGTACAATCAATAAGTTCCAAGCTTTCTGTAACTTTTTTTTTTAATTATCAGATAGGAAGATGGGAAGTGTTTTGTTACATTTGCAGGGCATAAACAATCCCAAAATTCATATCAGACACTTCTGGACATTGGCAGAATATCCTCAGTAATTTCTTAAGCGATAAGAACCTTTTTAAATGTGAAGAGCATGACATGTCTTTATCTCATAGATATTAAGGTTTTGAATATCCATCCATCCATCCATCCATCTACCTTCCAACCAATCACATATCCAGTATAGGGTAATTTGGGGGGGGGGGGACTTGGAACCGAGAAAGTACAGGGCAGGAGGCGGGAGATTCCCTATATAGGATGCCAGTCCATTACAGGGCACACACACACACACACACACACACAATCACGCTATCAGCTGTTCTCAGAATCAACGAATACATAAATGAGTAAACTTTAACTGTCAGTGACTTATTTCTGACAGATAACTCAGCGGGGGGTAGCACACAGCTTGTAGGGTTTGGGGCTGTGGGTGCCCCCCAATTTGAACTCCAGCCTGGGCTCCATGCCAGGGGGTGGAGAGAGGGTGAAGCGCTGGAGAAGGGAGGTGAAGAACAGGAAGAGCTCCATCCGGGCCAGCTGCTCCCCCAGACACACTCTCTTCCCTGTGGAAAAACATTGTTTAAATTCTAAAAACAACACTTTCATGTATTTTACGATGATCCTATTACATGCACCTTCAGAAGATGATTTAACAATTTAACAATAAAGAAGCAACTGAAATAGAAATCATCAGGTCTAAAGGAAATTTTACCAGCTGAAAAGGGCAGGAAGGCATCTCTCCTCCGGAACTTCCCCTCTGCATCCAGGAAATGTCCAGGATTGAAGGTGAAGGGAGTCTCCCATTCAGTCTCATCAAAGAGCACAGAGTCTAAAGTCCCCATCACCATTGTTCCCTAAAGCACAGACAAAGACCCCTGAAACATTACGAGCGTAACCTCACATGGGAAGAACATGTCAAGGTGTCAGCTTTCCATGAACGACTATAACAAGCTCCATGCGGAATTTCATTCCTCACCTTTGGAATTGTGTATCCTCCCAGCTCTGTGTCTTTCGTGGTGCAACGTACAACATTCAGTGGTATAATGTTGCCCATCCTCTGTATTTCATGGATGACAGCGTCAGTGTACGACATGTTTGGCCTGTCTGCCATGCTGGGCTGACGTGACCGTCCAATCACACTGTCTATCTCAGCCTGCACCTTCTCTAAAGAGATTAGGGTACAAACATACAAATCAAGTGAATGCCTCCACTGTGAAACATTATATGAAAGTCAAAATTTATTGTCATCTTTCCATATAAAAATATAAAGAAAAATGAGATTGCGAAGCTCAGACTGCACAGAATATACATATAATTGAATTTTTACATGTAGACACAGTAGTCAGGAGATACTGAGAAAAAAAACACAATTCTAACTAAGTGGACAGAGAATAGTGCAAGAAAAAGAAGAGTGCAAATGAGCTGAGAAGTATTTTAAGTCCATTTAGCACTGCTGCAGTGTTGTGAAATGGGAGGTAATTATTATTATTACAGTTGTAATTGTTTTTCGTACAAGCGACTATCATTATACACCACACTTAATTATGATCATTCAAATGGTAATTTAACTAGTCATTTGAATAATTGAAATTATATTACCATTTAAATGACAAATATAAATAATCATTTAAACAACACTTTAAATTGTAAATTAAATAATTTAAATTACTTTTTTTTATTGAATATTGTCACAAAAACAACAATAATTATTATATTATTTCTTAAGATAACTTTTAGAGTGTAAACATGCTTATCATAGAGTGTAAATGTGTTATCTGTAAGGGATAATGTACAGGCAGCCGGTAGTTATCGCAGAAATAAGCCCCGACAGTGTGATCAGGACCCGACGCGAAGCGGAGGGTCTTGTATCACACTGAAGGGGCTTATTTCACGATAACTACCGGCTGCCTGTACATTATCCCGCTTATTACACGGCTACTTGCCACATAAGGAAAAAAACTGGACATGAATATAAATTTGAAACATTTTATTGACATATTTGTTTTAAATTAACATTTTTAAATGATAATCTTTGTTGGCGCAGACTGATTTTAAACATACAAGTAGTACCGGCTATGCGTTATTACTTTGGAGCGGTCATTATTTGAAAAGAACGAACCTGCAAATGTCTCAACTGACCAATCAGAATCAAGCATTCCAGAGAGCCGTGTAATAAGTAGTGGTTATAGGACTATTTTATTCTTCCAAAATATGGTTCCTTAAATAAAACCAACCTTGTATGTCTGGATATTTGATCATGTACAACAAGCCCCAGTACAGCGTAGTAGATGTAGTCTCAGTTCCAGCCACGAACAGATCAAAGGTGCAGTAACACAGGTTCTCCTCAGTAAAACCGGCATCAACATCATCTTTCCACTGGGACATAAAAAAGAAACACTTTACTCTGTAGTCATGGGGATAAAGATGCTTGTTTTGAAACTAATTTTTCCACTTCCATTGAGTTCCATAATAATTATTTCCATCTACTTTTCTACTTTTTTCTAATGAAACTAATAAGCAAAAAGAGAATGTATTTCACCTATTAAATGTATGAAACACACAGTGAGGACCCAAACCAATCCACAAAAAAGATTCCTTACACATATGCTAAATAATTACTGTGATGAAATTACAATTAACTGTCTGGCCCGATACCTTTTCCATCTCCAACAGGAAGCTGTCTATATAGTCTCTAGGAGATGATGGGTCCCAGTCTTCCTGGTGCTCCTTAATTTTCAGCCGGACAAAAGAGATCACAGTTTCAAAGCGTGACACTATTTTCTTGTGGGGACCAGGGATTCTCCGCATCAACCAGGGGAACATATTATACATCTATAACAAACCAAAAAAGAGTCACTTAGGTAATGTGCAGTGGGGGGATTAACTTCTCTGGTGGCCCTATGCTGACATGGTTAAGGGGCCCCCAGAGGGCCACTTGTGGTAATTTTGGACCTGAAAGACAAAGGAGACAAAATAGAGAAGTGGGACAAAAATGTACCATGGAGGGGGGCTCAGTGCCATCAGTGAAATCTGCAAATCTGCAAATTTGGGGCATCCCCTCGAGGCATTTTTCCAGATATGAAGGGTGTTTTGTGACAATATGCAATAAATAAATGGGCAATTTAAATGACAATTTAAATTATATCTTAAATAGTCATTTAAATTATTTTTTATAAATGTCATTTAAATGATTATTTAAATTGTTATATAAATTATACCAGCAGCCATTGAAACAATCTGTGAAAGTTAACTGTCAAACTCAGTGGACAGGCTCAAAAAAAAAACATTTGACTGGTTACATTGCAAACTCAGTCACAACAGATCGATTTAGCCTAGTCTATTGAGTTCTCATTTATAACCACGTTGTTCATTTCCGTGGTGGGGCCATATTACAGAGACTTCCTAACTGGCAGATCTTATCTTTACTGTTTGGTAACTAAAATTAGGATTTCCTGATTTAGGGAAAAGGCCATTCCAGTTGAACAGTTCCTAAGCAATTAATCAAGTGTGTGATCTGTTGTGACATGCAACGTTACCAATCAGATGTTAGGTTGTGTTTAGAGCCCGCCCACTGAGTTTGAAGGGTGACTGACAATTTTAATTGTTGCTGGTATCATTCAAATGGTAATTTAACTAGTCATTTGAATAATTGAAATTATATCACCATTTAAATGACAAATATAAATAATAATTTAAACAACACTTTAAATTGTAAATTAAATAATTTTTTTTATTGAATATTGTCACAAAGTAGCCTCCATAGCCTCCCTGAATCCACGTAACTTGAGAAACAGCAGCAAACCTGAGCCCAAATGCTTCCACTTGAAGAGACAGCTTTGTTGATCAGCTTCAGCAGAGTTTGGAAGTTGCTGTCATTGTAGTCAAAGCGATCCCCAAACACCAGGCAGCAGATGATGTTGGAGACGGCATTGTTCACGATGAACTGAGGGTCAAATGGTTGACCTAAGGAAAGGATTTGCATCAGGTTATACAGTATATCCAGCTCTGTTTGTCAATGGATTGTATTGTCCTGCATTTCAGATATTTACTAACATAGCAAGTCATGATGATTTTTAAATAAACAAATGGGTGTCAGGGTTCTGCTTCTGCTTCTGCTCTGCCCCGGCCGCCCGCGCCCGGCCCACAGGGGGGCCGCCGCCTCTGCTCTGCTCTGCCTGCGCCCGGCCCACAGGGGGCCAGGCCTTTTGACTTTGCCCCTGCTTCTCCACCCAAGACCGTCCTGGCCCCAAGCCCCAAGATCCGGACGCCTACCTCCACCCAAGCGGACCTTTCCTGGCGCTGGTGGAGGTCCAGCAGAGGGCCAGGCCGGTTCTCTGTCTCCCGAAAGGGGAGACGGGGACACACTAGGCGGTCCAACCACCTAGACCCAGTCCCTTCCTCGTCACCCTCTGGTCCTAGTTCCCGTCCACATCCTGCTGTCCCTTCGTCGCCGTCACCTTCCAGTTCCCGTCCTGCAGTCCCTTCCTTGTCACCCTCTGATCCCAGATCCCGTCCTCATCTTGCAGTCCCTTCCTCATCGCCCTCCAGTTCCCGTCCCCGTCCTGCAGTCCCTTCCTCATCGCCCTCCAGTTCCCGTCCTCCTCCTGCAGTCCCTTCCTCGCCGTCACCCTCCAGTTCCCATTCCGGTCCCGTGCCCTTCTCATCATCGCCCTCCAGTCCCAGTTCCTGTCCCAATCCTGCAGTCCCTTCCTCGTTGTTCCCCTCTGGTCCCCATCCTTCCTTATCGTCCTCCAGTCCCCATCCCGGTCTTGTGCCCTCCTCGTCGTTCCCCTGTCTTGTAGTCCCCTCCTCGTTGTTGCCCTCCGTTCCCAGTTCCCGTCCTTGTCCTAGGGTCCCTTCCTCATCATCCTCCGGTCCTTCGCTCCCTTCCTTGTCACCCTCCGGTCCCTTTTCCCGTCCTGCCGTCATTGCCTCATCGCCCTCCAGTACCCGTCCTTGTCCACGTCCCGCAGTCCCTTCCTTGTCGCCCTCCTACCAACCACCTACCCCACATCCTACCCAACAGTTCCCCTCTCCGTTTTCCGGTCAGCTGCCGCAACAAGTTCCATTTCTGCCCTTTCCTTCCGGTCCCTCTGCCCCGTTTCGGTCCCAGTCCCATGTCCCTAGACATGCCCCAGGTTTTGTTCCTCCGTCCCCGCGTCCGTTCCCGAGTCAGTTGTTTTTTGGTCCCCATGTCCTGTCTCCTGCTGTGTTTTCCCGTCTGATCTTTTTGTCCCAGCTCCTGGTGTCTGCTCTGTCTATTTTCGTGCCCTTCTTGTCTGAGTTTTTGGTTTTGTCTGTCCAGTTCCTCGGTTGTCATTAGTCTGTTCCCTGTCCGGTTCTGCGTCTTGGTCTGTTCCGTCTGTCCTGTCTGTCCAGTTCCTCGGTTGTCATTAGTCTGTTCCCTGTCCGGTTCTGCGTCTTGGTCTGTTCCGTCTGTCCAGTTCCTTGGTTGTTGTTCGCTTGTTTCCCGTCCTGCTCCGCGTCTGCGTCCTGTCTGCCTGTACTCTGTGGCCCTGGCAGTGCCCCGGCGCGCGTCCAGTGTCCGCGCGTTAGGTGGGGGGTACTGTCAGGGTCGGCCCCCCACTGTGGTCCTTCCGTGCCCCTTCCCCGTTTGACCAGCAGGTGGTGCTGGTCATTCCGTCCTTCACGTCAGTCCTTGTTCTCCCCTGTCTCCTGTCTGGTCTCGTGGCTCAATGTATTTAGCATGTGCTGTCTGTTTGCCCCTCTGTCCTGAGTTCCCTCTTGTCTTGTGTTCGAATCCCACCTCCTCTGTTTTTGTATTTAGCTCCCTGGTTTTTTCCTTTGTGCTTGTTAAACCCTGGTGTCTGATTTAGTAATTGGTTTTGGTTTTGTTTCTTGTTCCCCTGCCTTATGTTATTACCTATGTACCTTCCGTGTGTTATATGCTTCCTTGGTTAGTGTTTAGTTTCCCTGATGGTTAGTGTCTGAGTTAATTGGTTTCACCTGTGTCCTGTTTCCCTAGTCTTTGTTAATCAGCCTCACCTGCCCTGTGTTAGTCATTACCCCATAGTATATTAGTTCCTGCCTGTGTTCTGTTCCCCGCTGGTTCATTGCGTCGCGTCGTGTCTAAACTATTGTCCAAGCTCGTGTCTCTGATGTCTACAGTATGTCTATGGTAGTTGTAGGTTGATGGGTTTTTTTCAGTGTTCTGCGTGCATTCAGTTTTTGTTATTTAGTCTTGTTTAATCCCCTTTCTGTTTTTGACCCCTTGTGGTCTTTTTGCTTTAGTTGTGTTTTTTTGTGTTTTCTGTTTTGTTTAATAAACCCCTTTCTGTTCCTGGAGCCGCCAGTGGGTCGTCCACCCTTCTTTTCGTGCACCATGCCTCGTTCCCGCACCCGAGCCACCCGGAAACATGACAAATGGGAATATTTATATAGATTATACAAAGGGCTACATCTTACATGACTAGGTCACCATGGGACAAACGTTCATGTTTGGGAAAGTTTGTACCTTGTGTATTGGCTATGACCTCATTCAGTAATGTGCTCTCCACCTGAATGGAGGACTCAAGGCTCTTTTTGCCCAGTCCAAAGTTCTTCAGGGTTGAGAGAGCAAACCTTCTTTGTTGTTTCCATAGGTAGCCATTGGAGCCCACCAGACCTGAAACAAACAAAAACTTTGAAGAAGACACTAGAAGAAAATTTGCTAATGTTAACATAAGTGCACTCATAAAAGATGGCTCTGTGACTGAACACAGATAAAAACATGACATATCTATTGGTGTAGTGTGTGAAGATATGTACTTTGTGAAGAACCACGGAGGAGAATATCAAACAACTACACAACAGTGGCTGCAATTAAAACTGCAGCCATATTGTGGTGTAAAATGAAAAGAAAGCTATATGAAGCTGCCGATGTTTTAGAGATGTTTAAGATTATCGCAATGTGTGACTAGCATTATCTGATCTACATACAGTCTACATACAGTATAGTGAGCAAAGGGGAGATCTAAACCACCAACCCTGCAAATGTGTGCGAGATAATAGTACTGCCCACTGAGCCCTGGGAAGGAATAATGATTTAACTGAACCATCAATTTTTGGTTCTTGTAATATGTATCCAGCCATAACACCATACTGCTCACATTAAAGATAAGGCTTTGTCTAATTTTTCCCAATTGATCCACACTTACACACTACTGTACCATACTTGGTGTCTGCATTCATGCCCTTAGCGCAAGTATTCAAGGGTTTCCCGTTCCTCAAATAAGCCAAGCGTATTTTATCAACGCTTTAGCAAATATTGCATGGAAGCTGTCTTTGGCTAAGTATATAGACCACAAAGCACCACATCAGTGACAACTAATGTTTACATCAAACACGAGAAAGACTGCCAGCTTTTCAGAGCCCAACATGCCCCCAAATAATATTCAGTTGGGGATGAGAACATAAGAAATTTACAAACGAGAGGAGGCCATTCGGCCCATCAAGCTCATTTGGGGAGAACTTAACTAATAGCTCAGAGTTGTTAAAATCTTATCTAGCTCTGATTTAAAGGAACCCAGGGTTTTAGCTTGCACTACACTAGCAGGAAGACTATTCCATACTCTAACTACACGCTGTGTAAAGAAGTGCTTCATGAAATTCGTTTTAAAATGTTCTCCCGCTAATTTCCACTTATGGCCACGAGTTCTAGTATTTAAACTAATATTGAAATAGCCATTTGGCTGAACAGCATCCAGACCTGTTAGAATCTTATAGACCTGGATCATGTCCCCCCTTAGTCTCCGTTGCTCGAGGCGAAACAGATTCAGCTCAGCTAACCTCTCCTCATAAGACATTTCTCTAAGACCAGGAATCATTCTCGTAGCCCTCCGTTGCACCTTTTCTAAGGCAGCAATGACCTTCTTAAGGTATGGTGACCAAACCTGCACACAGTATTCTAGGTGGGGTCTTACCAAGGAATTATATAATCGTAGCATCACCTCCCTTGATTTACACTACACACACCTAGAAATGTAACTCAACATTCTATTGGCCTTTTTTGTTGCTTCCCCACACTGGCGAGAGTGGGACATGGAAGCATCAACATACACACCGAGATCTTTCTCATAATCAGCTACCTTTCTTTCAGTGTAACCCATAAAATATATGTACTTTATATTTCTGCTCCCTGCATGGATTACCTTACATTTACATTTCATCTGCCAGGTATCAGCCCAATTGCTAATTAAATCAAGATCCCGTTGTAGCCTCTCTGCTGCTAGATCAGTATCTGCTACACCACCCACCTTGGTGTCGTCTGCTAATTTAACCAGTTTATTGTATGTATTGGTGTCTATATCATTAATGTAAATTAGGAACAATAGTGGTCCTAAAATTGAACCCTGCGGTACCCCACTATGAACACAGGCCCACTGCGACATTGTGCCTCTAATAACTACTTGCTGCTTCCTGTCAGTTAACCAGTTTTTCAATCCAAGCTGCTACAGTTCCTAAAATCCCTGCAGCTTTGAGCTTAAGCAAGAGCCGTTTGTGGGGGACAACATCAATGGCCTTCTGGAAATCTAAGTAGATCACTTCGTAGGCCTTTTTGTGATCAATTTCTCTTGTAGCTTCCTCAAAGAACTCAAGTAGATTCGTTAAACTGGATCTACCTCTCCTAAATCCATGGTGGCTATCCCTCAGAATGTTATTTGCATCCAGGTAATCTACCATTTTCACTTGGATTATAGCTTCCATTATTTTTCCAGTAATGCTAGTTAAACTGATCGGCCTATAGTTTGCTGGATTACTTCTATCCCCTTTTTTGAATATGGGCGTTATATTAGCATGCTTCCATTCTGAAGGTACCACACCCACAGATAACGATTTCTGGAATATTAAAGTTAAAGGTTGGCTAATAATATCCCTCATTTCTTTTAAAACTATAGGTAACATGCCATCAGGGCCCTGTGATTTATTTATTTTGAGTTTAGCTAGGCTTAGTACCACATCAGCCTCAGTTATACATATATTGGTCATAGACAACGCTGTATTCGTACTAAATGGTGGCAAGGTACTCATGTTCTCTACTGTGAACACCCGTGTAAAATAATCATTAAACTCATTTACAATATCAATTTCATTTTCAATTATAAGGCCCTTACTACTCCTGCTTACTTTTGAAATCATTAGTTATTTTCCATTTGTGGAACAGAGCCCCTTTCCTCCTGACTTTATTCTTAATCTCCTTAGTAAACCACCTTGGCTGCAGTTTCTTATATTTAATTTTGCTGGAAACAGGTATGAAGTCCTCTTGCACTTGCAACAATGTGCTTTTAAAAAACTCCCATGTCTCTTCAACCGTTCTGCTATTTAACTCCATCCAGTTTACAGTTTCTAGTTTCCGTCTCATACCATTAAAGTTTTGATCTTCCTAACATTGTATACTTTTATTTTGGACTTTGCTCTTCAGACACTAAAATTAACCTCGAATTTAACCATGTTATGATCACTACCATCCAATGGTTCTAAAACCTCTGATTTTCCAATCCTATCCTGGTTATTAGAGAAAACAAAATCAAGAAGGGCTTCTCCCCTGGAAGGGGTATTAACAAACTGAGTAAAAAAAACAATCCTGTACTAATTCTACCATCTCAAGTTCATTTACAGAAAAGCCAGAGACTGTGTCCCACTGTATCCCAGGTAAATTAAAATCACCCATAACCACCACATCATTTTTATTACTCATAATCCTGATATTGATGCATGTTTACTAAAAAAGTGTTCACCAGATACAGTTTGGGATGAACTTAGGATACATTGTTTCTAACATCTTTGGATCGGTAAAATCAGACTTATTAATGTGGAAGAGTGAGTTAAATCATTTTGCTTTATTTATTTAGTATTATTCATTTAGCTCACAACTAGCATTATTAATGTTTTTGGGGGTCATTATGCTTCAAGACCACAGGAGGGCATTGTCTTTCTTCATGAATCTGTTTCACCTCAGAGATGGAGATGCAAATTCCAGATTTCAATGCAAGTGTGTAAAGTTGTACAGCGAATGTTCACAGAGAAGGATAACCCCAAACACAACCAACACAAATGACAGCATAGTTGTAGTGCATCACGTTTGTGTATTCATATATAAAACGTGTCCCATTGGTTTATACATACACTTACGCACTTTGTGTCTTAAATATACGTCACCAGAGTATCACGTAGTACCTCAGCCAGCTTGGCCTTAAATGTGCTCAATGGGACAAAGACAAGTGGTCGATTTCCCCTTGTGCACAAGTAAAAAAAAAGCGTGGAGTTTCACTTTTTTAAATTAATTTGCTTTGAGTATCCTACAGCACAATTATTTAGTATTACCCAATGAAATAGCTTCGATGTAATTAGCTACTTTTTCTCTATAGTTTGTAGTGTAGCTGTCTCCTATTATAAAACAGTAGCTTTGCTGTTGCTTAGCTACTTTTAATAAGTAGCTCGTAGCTTGAAAAGTTACTATTTAAAAGTTGCACTGTACACATACGATAATAAAAATACTGACATAGTCTGAAACAAACCTTCACACCCACATTCAAATCTACACAAAATTGTACGAATCTTTGAGGATTATTCCACTCAGTGAAATGTACTATGGCATCTACATAATGACAGACATACAGAGCAACCCTGGGATATTAATGTAAACTGTATATAAGTTGCAAGTCCTTTTAAAACAGGTAGCTTACACTGCCACGCTGCTAAATTATCTCGTGATCTCGAGATAATGGCAATAAAAAATATCTGCAAGCACAGCCCTTCTCTACGGTAGAGGATTAGGGCCACCTGAAATAAATTTCACAGAATTCTGAGAAAAAAAGTCAGATTTCTGAGAAAAAAAAGTCAGAATCCTGACGTTAGAGTCAGAGGCTGGCTGCAGACCTCAGGTCACATGAAATACACCGAGTTTAGGGGCAAAAGTAGTAGTGGAGATGTCTCTACTGCAGGGGTGGCCAATCTTATCCGCAAAGGGCCGGTGTGTATGCAGGTTTTTGGGATAACTTGTAGGTCAGCTGTTCAAACCCAGGTGTGAGGATTCTTTCAGCCAATCAGTCCTCTAATTAGTAATACAATTAGGGAGTTGCAGCGAAAACCCGGATACACACCGGCCCTGTGCGGATAAGATTGGGTACCCCTGCTCTACTGAAACTGTTTGTGTTGCAGTGGAGATTTATTTCATGTGGCCCTAATCCTCTCCCGTACTTCTCGGCTTCCATACAAAATTGACTTTTTAAAGCACTTCTTTGATTTACGCCCTTTATGAGAGAACAGACCCGTAAAAACATTTTAGTTCACGAGAACAAAAGCACGGGATACACAGGTTAATATTTTTTTACTGTTTATTATATATATATAAATTACCTTTCGTTTGCCCAATGTCTTCAAATAATGGCAGCACTGGACGATCTGTAAAGTTTTCCCCGTGTTCAACTAGGGCTTCTTTGACGAGTTTAAAACCGTTCACAACAACGACACTTCGTCCCAAACGAAGACTGAAAATGTCTCCATATTTCTTGGCAAGCTTGATTAAAACATACAAATAGATACAAAAAACTGTTAATGTCAAATGCACAATATAATATTGTTTCAGGTACTCGGGGAGTAATTACCTTAGATAACTACATGCTGTGATCCAGCTTCTATATCCTCCTGAGACCCAAGGAAAAAAGTGTCCTTCAATTGTAGGTTATTTGTCTTTGGAGGAAATAAGACATCTTACAATAAAAAATTTTCAAATTTATTTTTATTTTTAATTTCGCAGCATGTCCTCTTTAGTGCACAACAGGAATAAATATGTTTCCTAACATCAGTGAAAAACTAAATGCAAAAATACAATGTCCACTACAATGGACATAAATGAATAGGTCGGGTCTCAGGAGAATATTGGTCTCTGTTACAGGAACATGGGACTTTGGCCCAGCAAAGTAAAGTTTATCCTGCTACCTTGTGGAGTTGTGCAGCAAGCAATTCATTTTGCATTTTCTTACCTTGTTTTCACCATATTCAGTACGCGTTTACCACAGAAGTGAAATGCACAAGATTACATTAAGTCAGTGACAACCTTCACTGTCCCTCTTCGGGGGCCCCCACCACATTCCTGTTGTCCCTCCCATAAAAACAATCCGGAGCCATCACTAGCATAAATGTAAACTTGTCCTTCCAACGACACGCATAAACTGAATAATAAGTGTCGACTTCGTTTTTCGGCCAAGGTGTCTACAGTCTAGCTCATGGGGTCCTCAGTACCCCCTTCCCTACCCTCGCTCGAAGAGATCACCCCCGGGTTGGAAAATTTTATATGGGGTAGTGGATCTTGACTTTGTGTGGGATCTGGACCTCGGCGAGAATAGAGCACCCATGGTCTAGCAAATGAAGTTTAATTAAATATATGATAATTAAAAACATAATATTTAAGTAGTACATATTTTTGAAATATTTGAAAATCAATATTGATTAAATCAGCATTGAACTTTAACAGTGAAACATGACTTACCTCGGCAAACTGAAGGTGGATTTTTGATAAATCAACGCGAAATAAATCGCCGACAAAAGGTAACGACCAGGGTCCGGGGGGGTAATTTTTAGGGGCTTTCTGTTTTATTAAGACGCCGAATGTTAAAAACAAAGCGAGGAACGTCAAAACACTTCTGAGGCCGAGCCATTCAAAAAACCAGAGCACAGAGGCGGCGGTCATTGCTTATGGGAGAAACGAGGCTGCAGGTGAAGGAAACACTGAAGATCACTGAAGAGCAGAAGCTTCGTGTTGATCCTGTCATTTGACCAGCACGTCAAATGACAGGAGCTTGACAGCGCTTGTCAGGGAGGCGGAGTTTTGTTTTGCGAGGTAGGCTGAATGCAAGAAACAATGAGGCGTGTCGATCTGTACGACCGGTTCAGCGTTAAGTGTGTAGATTTCGAATAGATTCGTTTGAGTAGAATTTTCTCATATTACTTTCCGGTGAACAGCGCGCATCTAATTCATATCTGCCGCGGTGAAGTTAGCCTCATGTTCGATATTCGGTTTTCTGGCTTTAATAACTTTTAACGGAAGTTGTGGGGCGTTTTTAATAACAGAATTGTGATGTCCAGTACACAGACAACGAATATTTTTCCACTTTGTGCAAAATCGTGTTAATAGCTAATATAATAGGTCCTTTCAGCTGTAATGACATGGTGGTTTAGCATTTTGGGCTCATGGCGACTGTTGCACACCCCTTTGTTTCCCAGATTGCTTTACGTACGAATTTTTATGAATTTTTGAATGTTCCAATGTATCCGTATAATGTGCAATGGGACAATACATGAATGGGTTAATAACTTTAAAACTAGACAAGACAGGCACATCTAATGAAGTGCTTTGACACCCCTTGGATTTTCAGAATAACTTTCTCTTTAACAGTTATTAATTAATACATTGTTTGCACATTACATACCACTGGGGCAACGCAATAAAGGGTTAATAGCTGTGAAACAAAATGAGGCAGGCATGTCCTATGGAGTGTGCATGTACTCCATTTTATACATATTGATAGTTGCCAGGGGTCAGGTTTTTCCAATGCTCAGAAGAACCTGCCCTGAACTCCAGCTGTAAGTTCCTTCTCCCTTAGTCATGCACTTGCTACAAACAATGAAAGATTTATATGAACTTTAAAATAAATATTTATTCACAATTGCCCATATAAAGCAATTTTTGGGTCAGAAGCACGCAACGATCAGTATTATAGCAGCAAATCCAGAGTGCTTTAGAGCAGACTAACAGGAAAAAAGTATTTTGATCCCCGGACACATCATCTTTTTTGTCACACCAAATACGTTAACCCTATCTAATAACACACGTGAATGTATACATAATTGAGAATTTGGACCACTTCTCGCTGATCCTGTGAACTCAATTTACTACACATGATACTGTACAGCGGACCCCATCGTCCATAATTCTTTTAAGATTTCCAGTTGGTCAAAATAATGTGTTATACAGAACCATTCAATTTCTTAGTATGCGTGTGTGGGTACTCCAGCTTCCGGCATTGGATATTTTAGACTCAGCTCTTCATCGAGACCTGTTTTCTGACTCATTGCTTGTTTATTCGACCACAACTTTTGAATTCTAATTCTGCTATTGTTACGCCTCAGTTTGGTTGCTGACATCTTGCGTGTTTAGTGACCCTGAGGATTTTGTCTTTGCTATTGGTAAAATCATTCACTGTGAATCACTTTGCAACTGAATCATAACAGAGGGATTAGGAGGTGTTGAGAAACTTCTTGACCTTTTAACTGTTGGACACTTATTTCTGGCAAATAACTTTTAATTGATATGAAACAAACAGGCTCAGCGGGGGGTAGCACACAATTTGTAGGGTTTTGGGCAGAGTGTGATTCCCAATTTGAACTCCAGACTGGGCTCCATTCCTGGTGGTGCAGAGAAGGAGAAGTGCTGGAGAAGGGAGGTGAAGAACAGGAAGAGCTCCATCCGGGCCAGCTGCTCCCCCGGACACACTCTCTTCCCTGTGGAAAAACATGCAAATAATTATTTAGATAGTAATTATAAAAAGACATGTTTCTACATTTGTTGTAGTCTTATTACATTCAACTTCAGCAGAAGAATTCAGAATAAAAGGATCTATGCAGTAGAAATCAGGTCTAAAGCAAAGTTTACCAGCTGAAAAGGGCAGGAAGGCATCTCTCCTCCTGAACTTCCCCTCTGCATCCAGGAAATGTCCAGGATTGAAGGTGAAGGGAGTCTCCCATTCAGTCTCATCAAAGAGCACAGAGTCTAAAGTCCCCAACAGCGTCGTTCCCTAAAGCACAGACAAAGACCCCTGAAACATTACGAGCGTAACCTCACATGGGAAGAACATGTGAAGGTGTCAGCTTTCCATGAACGACTATAACAAGCTCCATGCGGAATTTCATTCCTCACCTTTGGAATTGTGTATCCTCCCAGCTCTATGTCTTTCATGGATAAACGTACAACATTCAGTGGTACAATGTTGCCCATCCTCTGTATCTCATGGATGACAGCATCAGTGTACGGTATGTTTGGTCTGTCTGCCATGCTGGGCTGACGTGACCGTCCAATCACACTGTCTATCTCAGCCTGCACCTTCTCTAAAGAGAGTAGGGTACAAATAGACAAACCAAGCTAACTGCTTCTGAATAGAGAACTCTTATTTTTTCCTTAATATGATTTAAATAAAACCAACCTTGTATGTCTGGATATTTGATCATGTACAACAAGCCCCAGTACAGCGTAGTAGATGTAGTCTCAGTTCCAGCCACGAACAGATCAAAGGTGCAGTAACACAAGTTCTCCTCATTAAATCCGGCGTGAACATCATCTTTCCACTGGGACAAAAAAACACTTTTTTTAAAGACCAGGAAACAAACCAAGCCGTGTCTCCTTCTCTTGCATTATGAATCATAATTATGCAGTCCGCACTCAAAAGCCTGGAGATCTGATGTGACAACCCTCCACTGATATTCTCAAATATGTACTAAATAAAAACACTACTGTGATGAAATTACAGTTAACTGTCCGGCCCAATACCTTTTCCATCTCCAAAAGGAAGCTGTCAATATAGTCTCTAGGAGATGATGGGTCCCAGTCTTCCTGGTGCTCCTTAATTTTCAGCCGTATGAAAGAGATCACAGTTTCCCAGTGTGACAGTATTTTCTTGTGGGGACCAGGGATTCTCCGCATCAACCAGGGGAACATATTATACATCTAAATTAAGAAGGCACATAAGTTACAGGGCTAGGTCAGTTAAAAAACCCATAAAATATTTATACATCTATGAACACATGTGAGTTGAGAAACAGCTGCTAACCTGAAACCAAATGCTTCCTTCTAAATAGATAGCTTCATTCACCAGCTTCAGCAGAGTTTGGAAGTAGCTGTCATTGTAGTCAAAGCGATCCCCAAACACCAGACAGCAGATGATGTTGGAGATGGCATTGTTCACGATGAACTGAGGGTCAAATGGTTGGCCTAAGGAAAGGATTTGCATCAGAGTATCTTTCTGAATAAAATTATTTGAGATCTTTACTGACGAATAAGCTACAGGTATGCTGATGTTTAAATTAACAAATGGAATTATTTATATATGGACTAAACAGCCAAATCCTGCATATCAAGATCATTATGGGATAAACTTAGGGTGACCAGATAATCCATGTCAGGGAGGACACTTCAAACTACTTCAGGTTTTTCAGACTACTTTAAAACTAAAAGGTTGTTTCGAAATTCCTACACTGTTACATAACTTATATGACAGCGCAATTTCAAACTCATTGGACATGGGCTTTCAAACTTCAACCATTCTGCAGGTATTGTGAAGAACAAAATGAAGGACAACAGCAAAAATGCCAGGCTGTAGGCATAAGGGTGCCATTCAAGGTTGTGTTGGGGATGGTGGCACTTTTCATACCCTTCCTAAGGAACCAAACTGTCAACAGACATGGCTGATGTTCATCTTTACCAGGTAAGTCAGGGGTACATTTCCTAAAAGCTCTCATTAGCAGCTGACATAGATGGAACCGTTCAGTTGCATGGTTCTCGCCATGTAAGTTGCTAACGTTGCTAGCAACTATGCCTTTTGGAAAATGTCCCCCAATTTAGCTGGGGAGTAGTAAACAACATTAGGAAGTTTGTGATGCTGTCATTGACAAGAGGCTTCTGTACTTCCCATAGTCTGCATTTGGTTAGCTAAACAAATATCTAATCGATATTGCAAAAAAAAAAAAAAAAACTGATTGAAGGAAGAACTTCAATTTGCAAACAGTACATTTACAAGCTGGTGACCTTGCTATTTGGAGTTCTTGATAAAACGTATATAAAAAAACCAACATTGTAAAATCATTAGTTGCGTGGGATGAAAAATAATTGCAATGTTCTTATTACAATGCTGAACACAAAATTATGTTTATGCTAACATTGCATTGACCTAGGCTGAAGTGGGATTATTACAGTTACATGCGGCAATTGTTCCAGGAAACCTTAAATGCAAACTCAGAAGCATTCACTTGCAATCTCTGAGCAACTGGCCATTCCTCAAAATCCAGTTCCTCCTCTGACAGGCTCAAACATATATGGTTGGATGCCTAAACATTCCATGTTTCACCTCACATATAGTGATCTATGTTGGTTCTGTGTGAGCCCTTGCAATGCCTCACTGTATACCAGTCAGAGCAGAGCTCATGAACATATTAAAGAGCCCAGCAAATAAAGGTAAAAAGTATGTTTCATTATAAGGCCAAATTATAGGCCTATGAAACCACTTCTGGACATTTTTTGACCAAACAAAGTTCAGATACCTTCAGGGTATGTAGACACCAGAGAACAATTTGAAAAGAAAATGCATTCTATGGCACCTTAAATAGTACTTTATAAATCCTGTTATAGCTCAAGAGTCCTCGCTGACATGGATTATCTGGTCACCCTAGATAAACATCCATGTTTGTGAAAGTTTGTACCTTGTGTATTGGCTATGACCTCATTCAGTAACGTGCTCTCCATCTGAATGGAGGGCTCAAGGCTCTTTTTGCCCAGTCCAAAGTTCTTCAGGGTTGAGAGGGCAAACCTTCTTTGTTGTTTCCATAGGTAGCCATTGGAGTTCACCAAACCTTAAAAAAAACACATCACAACCAGCACCGTCCCAATGACATTTGAACAGGCTTGTGTAACCTTGCTGCTTAAAAACCACACACTTGACCCATCACATATTGATAATCTGGCTTCAGACCTGGACAGCCAATGGAAACTGCACTCATTGTGTCCATCAAGGTCCACCAGGAACCACCAGGAAGAGTAATGATAGATGACCTATTCTTTGCTGAGCAGATAACAGTGGATGATTAGGGCTTGTCTAAGTGTCGGTTTCAAGTCCAGGCACCTGTTGTCTCACAACAAGGCTAGTGTGTACCAGCTTATCCTGTCAAACAGCTGCAAATGATACAAAATGCAGCAGAACATGCAGCTTTCAATCAGCCTAAATGCTGTCATGTCACACCCCTTCATGGATCTCTTAAATGGCTTCCTATAGCCCTGGTAGAAATAATGGTTTAACTGGACTGGATTCTCAGAACCATCACCATTTGGCAAGAGGGTAAGTTTGGTTTCAACACTGACCCCGAACTCCCCACCCCACTAAACACATACGGGACTCCCACCCCAAATCTACACCCTTACCATTTCGGCCTTTTAATATGCAACCAACCAGCTCAAATTAGAGAATATAAAACAGCATTTTAGTTAGTGAGAACAAAAGCACGGAACACAGTTTAAACATTTTTTACTGATTATCGTAAAAAAAAATACCATTGTTATGCACAACATCTTCAAATAAAGGCAGCGTTGGGCGATCTGCAAAGTTTTCCCCGTGGTGAAGTAGGGCTTCTTTGACGAGTTTAAAACCGTTCACAACAACGATGTTTTGTCCCAAACGAAGACTGAAAATGTCTCCATATTGCTTGGCAAACTAGATAAAAAAACATACAACAACCACAATTAATGACAAAATGAATAACACTGGTTGAAGCATTTAAAATGTATTTTTATCATTCAACAGATAACTACAGGTATATATACAGATCTTAGGAATCAGTTGATATTTTAAAACTTCATACTTCCAGTTGTAGAGTCTCATTTCAGGAAAACGATGGTTTATTGAATAGCAAAAATAATATAATGTAATACAGTGTAGACATACACTGGGCATTGAAGCAGCTCAAACACAAACTAAGGATAGTTCTTTACTCCCCTTTATACCTCAAAAGACCCTCCCCAACAAGGTACTATGTGTAGGTGTTGTGAGTGAATTTGCATATAAAGGGTGATCTCCTGGAGTGTGAGGACCCTGAAGCAGGGATGGGGCCGGACAGGACAGAGACTTCCCGGAGTTCCCACGAGAGCAAATGGTAAGAGTCTACCCCAGGGGTCTCCAACTCCAGTCCTGGAGAGCTACTATCCAGTAAGTTTACTATCCCGCTTGGCTTCTGATGAGTCACACCTGTTCCTGGTATTTACCTGAGAACAGGTGTGGCTCATCAGAAGCCGGGTAGGATAGAAAACCTACTGGATGGTAGCTGTCCAGGACCGGAGTTGGAGACCCCTGATCTAGCCCCTGACCTCCCCTGGCCACTGTAAATTCAATCACATCCTTATCATCCTAGTGGTGAGAACTGGAACTGGAACTCCCATCCTCTCCTCATGATCATGAATTGCTAACACTGTCTGTACTCAAAAGATCAACCAAGAACATTGGGGCATCTTTACTACTTTTCCTTACAAAGGCTTAAGTTTTTGAAGTGTAATTTTTATCTTATATAACTACATGATATGATCCAGCTTCTGTTGGTCTCTGCAACAGGAACATGGGACTTTGACCCACCAAAGTAAAGTTTCTCCTGTCACCATGAGGAGAAATGTAGCAAGGTATTCATTTTGCATGTTCCAACTATGTTCTTACCTTGTTCTCACCAGTTGTACCTACTACATATGCAGTACACAGTATTCACATTTGAAATAGACAAGATTGCATTTTTTAAAAAACAAAGGTGTATGAGGATGAAAGCTGATCTGTCCTCACAGTGCCACGATAACCCTGGAACTGGAAATCATCACGGTGTACAGGAGACAAGGTTATTGCTGGTTACTTTTGGCCAAAACAAGAAACCCATGTGGCTGACTGGGTAAGTATTGTTAATGATTAATATGTGTTTCATAGTGAGCTAGGGGACATAATCTTGCAAGTCACTGTTCATGACTAATAAAATTGCTTAAGCTCCATGCAGTTATTGAAAAAAAAACATACAATAATGAATTAAATGTTTCTCCAGGACTTTCCCCTCTGGAAACTATTACAGTGTCCTTGTGCTCATGGTATATCGGTTTCCTCTGAAAGTTTTGATGTCAAAACCAGAAGATGTAACACAGAACAACCATAAAACCTGTGCATCTGTACATGCATGGCTTTTACTTTCACCACGGAGGGTATTATTTCTAGTTGTGAATGAAGGCTTATAGTGTTCTGTTTTCCTAATTATGTGTTCTAGAGCAACATGCCCTTAAACAGGCTGTGGTGGTGCATCATCCTCACAGAGTTTTTTCAAATATGGGTATGACAGACGCTGCATGTGTCAAATGTTTCCCATGTATTTCATAATTGCTGTACCAATGTGTCGTTTGAAAATGTTATTCGAAAGCCAAGGACAAAGGTTTGCATAAGGGACTAATGAGTCTGTGGAAACCTTTCAGCCTCTCTTTAGGATATCTAGGTTAGTCTCTGCAACAGTCTCAGATCATGTGCAAGCAAGTCAGCAGCCTAGAAGACACCGCACTGTCCAAGCAGCGGGCACCCAAGAGCACTTGTTGCTATGTCGCAGACATATTTCCAGAGTCATAAGATTTCTCATGAGTCAGCACACTCCAGAAACTGCAGTTTTTAGTAGTTTTAGTAGTTGCTACATGCTGCTGCAAGAAGATCCTCAGTGGAAAGTAACATTCCAGAAGAAAGGAACATTCCAAAAGAAACTAGCCTCCCGGGTCTCTGTGCACCCAGATTCTGAGGATCAGCAGGACTCCCTGTACTTCTGCCTGGAGAGTCTAGGAACTGCACCAACAACTTTTGAAGTTGGGGATCAAGTGCAGTTCATCTTGACTGTGCTATTTCCAGAGGCAAGGCAATTCGATATAGTGATCTGTATTTATGAAATTACACAATCCTGTTGGAAATTCATGTAGTGATTTTGTATTTTCATTATTTTACATAAGAGAAAAAAATCTCTATATTATTTCTATATTAGTCCATCATCCACAGCCTCAATGCTCTGCATCAACAGAAGTCACAGAATTGTTTCTTACTGGTCCTGTTTACAGCAGAAAGTAATAGCAGTCTTTTTAGATTTACAGATTTTTTTATGCGTTATAATTTTGCTTTTCTAGTGAAGTAGAAGAAGGAGGCCCTAATTTGTGATTTATTTGGGCTTTTTCCCCTTTTATCAAAGCCTGATATTACGTCTCCCTTTGATTTGGTTCCCTGGATATTTTTTTTATAATTATATACTTCTTGTAAGTAGTTGTAAATATCCTGTTGTTTGTGAGTATGGTGGCCAGCCTTGCTATCATGTTAGGGTCGGCACCGACCCGTTTGTAAGTTTAAAATACATAAAAGCACCACATAAATTTATGTACTGCATCAAGGCTTTTTGTCAGGAACCTCTATTTAAACAGAATAAATAAAAACTTCTAACCAAGAGGTAAGAAACAAATTGGATGATAAATTATTTGAGGATATTTTACCGCTGATTTAAGATACGGGTCGGCACCCACCCGTTTAACATAACATATGACAAAAGTTA